>NC_081411.1:783702245-784002245 GCF_030272615.1 Cryptomeria japonica | reverse complement strand
TTTTTCTCTTTATCGCATTCTCTTTATTCTTTTTATTTTACTAATTTCCCCTCTTTTATTATGTTCCTTTCCTTATTTAATTTTCTTCTCTTGGTCTTCTTCTTTTTGTATCTTTTTTCTAATTGTTACTTTGAATTTCTTTTTATTCGTTCTCTTTTCTTCTTATTTTTAATATTTATTTGTATCTATTAATTTATTTATATTTTTTCATTTTTTAACTATCTATCTTCATTTTATGTTGGTATTTCTTTCCTTTCTCATTTTTTATCTTCTTTGTCCAATTTGTTGGATATTTTTAATTTTCTTTATTATTCTTTTTTTGATCCCTTATCTCTCCTTGATTCTTTTACCTTTCCTCTCCTTCATCTATTTAGTCCTCTTGGTCTGCTAATATCCTATTTTTTATTCTCTTCTCTTGCTATCACCTTGATGATGGATCATGGAGTTTGATCCGAAAAGTTGGTAATACTAAATATTCACAGAGTCAAATCTAGAAATTACTTAGCAACATTACTTAGTTACTTTTATAAACTACATTAAGACTATAAATAAGATGTCTAGATATAGTTTGAGAGGCGGTGTATATTATTATAATATTATGTAAATGTTTATAACTAAGTTTACATATGTTTTTCATTCGATTTGTATATATAAAGCATACATAAGGATCGAAGCTTACCTTTTTATACATGATGCAGGCTTGTTGAGATGTGGGAAGAGTTGTAGGCTACGGTATATGAACTATTTGCACCCCAATGTAAAGCGAGAAAAGTTTTCCTCTTCTGAAGAAGAAATAATATTCTATCACCATGATAGGCGTGGGAACAAGTAATTACTCAGTTACCCCTGTAAGAATCATACAAATCCTCTATTAATTTTGTGTTAGTATCCTAGCAAACTGTTTTGACACAAATGTTTCCTCTTGGTGGTCTGAAATTTCTCAATTAACTTTCTGTAAACATCCTGGGAAACTGTTAACATTGATCTTTTGTTTTCATGGTCTGAAATAAAAAAGCATCTACTGGGGAGGACAGACAATGACATAAATAACCTTTGGAATAGTCGTCTGAAGAGAAGATCCAAAAGATCCATGATACAAAATCCTTCTACCCAGGTTTTATCTGTATGCTTAGCCTCTCTTGAGGTCAAAGCAAGAATAGGAAGGCTTTTGATGAACCTTGCTGCAAGAGGAACTATTAACTTGGACAATAATAACTTTTTCAGGTTTGCATTCCAAGGCACTTACATGGTTGCAAGGCCTGTGCCGTCAAATTTATTGGGTCAAAAACAATATGAACAATTGCAACAAGATAATCCTAAGAGTTCCTTTAAAGATTGGATCGAAGACAATGATCTAACATCATTTTCAGCAGGCTTTAATGTTGAAATTCTTAATCAAATTGGCAATAATAACTTTCTATCAACAAAATTTGAAGCCGATTCTCTTATGGCTTTGGTATCAAGTTCATCCAATGGCTCTGATGAATTACCTTCAGACATTTCATTTACCCCTGTGGTAAATACTCAACTGGACCATAATTTTTGCCTGTATTGCAAGGAACTGAGCTAACAGCAAAGCCTATTGCGTCAAATTTTGTGAGTCAAAAACAGGATGAACAATTACCACCAGAGAATGATAAGAGTTTCTTTGAAGATTTTATCCAAGGTAATGATCTAACATCATTTTCAACTGGCTTTAATGCTTAAATTCTTAATCAAATTGGTAACAATAACTTTCTGCCAACAGAACATGAGTCTGATTCGCTTCTTGCTTTGGTATCAATCTCATCCAATAGCTATGATGAAGCAACCTAAAACATTTCATCTACTCCTGTTGTAAATACTAAGGTCTATGCAACATCAATTTGACTGGAGAAATGGCTTGATTTTAGAGAATTTTCAAATAACTAGACAAACAGAATAGAAACTCTAGCATCTAAGGATTTCATGAATATAGATTATGACAAATATTATTGATATCTTTCTTATAGATATTGTTACTATGACCATGAAAAACAATTCATGTATTATAATTAGTGGGCATGTATTGTAATTAGTGTGTTGTGATTAGTTGTGGAGAACTGAATGCTTAGTTGTAGAATCTACCTCGATGAATTTTGATATGCACCGAGAAATTGGTAGCTTTCTCAAATGTACATAAACAATTTTTTTGAGGACTGTGAATATGATTTCTAAATTAAAATAACAATTATATTATTTCTGTTGGGTTTCCGATCAGTAGAACTCTCTTTCTCTGTATGAAGAGCTACCGTGCAACACAAGTCCCTGTCAATGTTAGAAAGGCCAGAATTTTAGTCTATGGTAAAATTGCATAAAAACGAATATGTAAATTGTAAAAGAAAACACATCAAATTTAAGTTGTTATAAAAATTGCTCCCATGGAAATGAGTGCTAAGTATGTACAAAAAGGATCCATTTAGAGAACCTAAGAAGCTTTAAACTATTCAGTTGTACATACAAATGTAGTACTATGAAAAACAAATTAAAAACATTGAAACAAATGCATTTGACAATTATAAGTTTAATCTACACACCCTCTATGGGTGCTTTTACAATTCCTGTCCACCATGTCATGCATGTACTACAATCATTACCACTGATTGGATCACACTTCTTTCATGGATTTTATAAAATAATTGATTTGTGTTGTATATCATTTTGTTTCTGAAAACATCAAGAAATCAAAGAAATGTGCATTCCTTTCTCATTAACGTAAAGAAGCTATTGATTGACTATTAAAAATAAAAAGTTAAGATAGCTTGCATTTAGAATATAATGGTATTAAACACTTATTATGATCAATTTAAATAGATTATACTATAATATTTATATAAGATTCATTCTCTTGTCTCTATGGCCTTTTTCAAGTATATAAGAGGTTCTATTTTAGACTTCACAAGCAGACCTTGCAATGCCAAAAAGATAGAGCAAATCAGTATTTTGTTCATATATAATATGACAAATTAGTTGTTTCCCTAAATTTGATAGTTTGATATACCTATTAGGCTACTTCTAGTGGAATGTGCTTTTCAATAGGTATTAGTAATTTATTTTGAAAGAAAGAAAGAAAGAAATGCAATATGATTATAAATTAACAAAAAAATTAAAATCTAGAGATGTGTTCTTGATTCCAAACAAGATTTAGAAACATATCATGGATTTCAGCCCTATTTATTTTACAATGACTCAAAGTCCAAATTTATTTTTTCTTGAAACACCAAGAAACATCATAAACATTAGATATCATATCCTACTTAGAAATATTATTTCAATCAAAAAAGTGTTAATGAGATAAACATTTTCCATTGAAAGGCTTTAAGTATTCATATATTAAACAATTTTTAATCATTTTATATTTCCATTCCATATCAAAGTCACCATTAAAATTTATCAAATGATAGACCAAGAAAACAAACATCCATGTTCGTCCTTTTTTAGAAGTTGATCATATAACAAGGGTTGACTTTCTTGAATATTGTTTGGTATTATTCGATAATATTATGTATTGCAATAATGAAATTTTTCACAAATAAAATTATTGTTATAGGAGAGAAAATATAGCTATCTTTATTAATATCAAATATTAGTAGAAGAAAGAGTGAAAAAAAAGGAAGTCAACACATTACTAGCAATTACATAAAGTATAGTATTCGATATTGTATGTCTTAATTCATCTTATAAAGATGTCATTTTTCTTTTATGATGTAAAATATTTTCGAACAACGTATTATTGAAATCTCCTCCAATCTATGTACTGAAATTATGTATATTATTTTTTGTGAATATTTCAATTTCAATGTTGGGTTTTTTAGATAACTATATAATCTACATGCCATATATATTCAAAAGTAATGTATGCTCTTCAGTTTGATTTTGTATCTTTCCTCATAATTGTTGGCCTATTATTATAGTTTGTTTTTATTACTAATATTGCGAACATCTATGGGTCTTAATAACATCATTGTGAAGTGTTAAATATTGAGTTGAAGTTTATTTATTTAAGATTACATAAAGATATACATTATGGTTATTTCAAGAGACATAACCTCTATATTTTAGAGATTATGTGAAGTGTCTAACTGGGTGGTCAAGTTGCTTCAAGGGTCTTGATAAAATTTTATTTGAAGATTATTATTTTTCTTAATATAGTATTGGGTACCTTTTCGGTGTTTTGTTTAATCAATCTATAAAGTTGATATAACTCTCAAGGTTTGAGAAGAGAGGTATGTTGATGAATTTGTCATCCAATTGGGAATGTCGTAGCTAGGCTAGTTTAGCTTGATTCTTGCAAAAAAATTGTCTTACTTGCACTATAAATTGGTTCACCCATTCTAATTTTATTCTTATGCATTATTCATGATTTCTAATACATTTTCATACTGCTTGCACCATTTTCAATTTCTCAAATTGCATATTCTAAATTTTTAAAATATTTTTGTCAATCTAACATGGAATCAAAGTAGGCCTTGTTTTAAATATTGATTTGATATTATTTGTTGAGTTTTTTTTTTGTACTATGCACACATCTATTTTTCTATATACTAGGTATCTTGATGGTACCTAAAGCTTTGCATATCACTTTTTACGTTTGCATGTTCTATAAAACCTCTATCTAATGTTATATACAATCTACCATTGTGAGTTTGCAAGGATTTTTTGTAAAATTTATCTACAAGATTTTACTTGTGTAGTGTGGTAAATTGTATACCTCTATAATTTTAACTTAAGTTTGGATCCACTTGAGTAGATTTGTCTAATGAATTCCTAATTATGCATAGTTTTAGGAATTTTTTTGTAAAATTCATTCATTCCCATATTCAAAACCTTTTTCATCATTCATTTTTCTTGGAATGGGGTTTTGGGCACCCCTATCTAAAAAAATTCAAATTTTGAAGAATGAACGTTGAGTATGCAAATAAATGATATTTTCCTAGTTCAATCGACCTTTATCAAAATTAATTCCAAAAAGGTGCAAGTTTCATATAATTACATCTACCTCGCTCATTTTAAACTCTAGGTTTTCTCAATACATTAACAATGATATTCAATCAAGCAATTAAATTTTAAATCTATATTTGAGGAGCAAAGCATTCAACCATATAACTATTTTAAAACAATTGTGATTAAATACATTGTGTTTATTCATGATGAAATCATTCACTAGATGTTGTAGGACTCTATTATATCAACATCAATCCTTGTGTGACATTCCACACCAAGGGTTTCATACTTGAGGTGACATTTGTCAGTTCATTATTTTCATTATTGTTTAGCATTTTCCATCCCTAGGATACACACTCTTTTTCATCATCATATTTTGTGTGGGGGTGGGACACCAACATGGGGTTCAACTTAGGTAGGTCCCTATATAAAGAAACCCTTCTTCCACATTTTTCATGTTTGCATGTTTAGGTCTAATAGAAAAAGTGGTACAAGAGCATACAATAGATTTTAATAGGTTACAATAGATATCAAATAGGTTAAAACCCCTAGAATAATTCATTTGGGTGTCCTTATCCTACTATTATAAGTTGAAATTTTGGGAGATAGAAATTTAGAGCCTCCTAACTATACTCTTTCTCACCATTGTAAGTTTCAAACACCTTTAGACTAGGACATCCAACACTCATGTCTAACACTTTCTACTTTAGTTTTTAGATCTAGGTTCCTCTTTGTTTATGTCTTTTAAATCTAGCTTACTATGTATACTATTTATTCTATAATCTATTTTTATTTGTTAAATATATCATTTTTCTATCATTGACCCTAGATCTCATACACACACTTCAATATATAAATTCTATTGCAACAAAGGAATAAAATCCTAGAATTTAGCTCTCTTATTAGCTCTCTAGTTGAACCTATTCATGTTCCAAGTCTATGTAACAAAATTTTGAGACCTTAGTTTGCATTCATAGGAATAGGATCTCATTTCTAGACATATAATTTTGGTGAACTCAGCATGTCATGCGTTTTTTATAGTTTGTAAAGTTAATGTACAAACTTAATTTCTAATTCAGATGCATTCATTTATAGAATTTATTGCTTATGCACTTGCACTTAATTAAATAGTTAATTAATGACATCATTGTTATTTCACAACACATAATATATTGCATCATTATTCTTTCATATTACATTGTCTATAAATCTTGTATAGTAGACAAAAAATTAGAAAAAAAAACTTCTTTCTTTTTTCTTTCCATTATTTTATAGAAGAAGATTTGTGTTGTTGAAGCTTATACTTTGTTACAAAGGGCGGTTGTTGTTGCACCAAAAGATAGACATGTTAATGCTTGATACAACCACTAGACTTATAAAATCCATAGGAGGTGGTTAATCCATGTCACAAAACCAAGCGTTGTGTTTCACAATGCAAGGATACCAAGGGCGCACACCTTGCAACAATCCCCCCCATGTGCAAGTGAGGGGTTTGAGCCTGTGACCAAGCTCTAATACCACTTGTTAAAAGTGCAGTTTCCATTGCTCCAAAGGATAGACCTATTAATGCCCAATACAACCACTTGAATTATAGAATCCATAGGAGGTGGTTAATCCATGTCACAAACCCAAGCATTATGCTCCACAACACAAGGCGACCAAGGGCACACACTTTGCAACATACTTGTCTATATGTTTTGTGTATTCTATTTTGGATCTAAGGTTCTTGTTAGAATAAGTTATTGATTCGTAGCATCTCATGCTTTACTTAGCGTTAGTGTTGAGTCTAAGTTGCTTGTTGACTGACTAACACTAAGAAATTGAAGAGAGAAATTATCCCTTGATCCAAAACCTATTTTTTTAATTATACTATAAACAAATTATCATCATGATTCCCATGATGAGGATGACCCTACAATTCAAGTGTCCAATGAGCAATTGAAGAAGCTAGACAAGAAACTAGAAGGCTTTCAATAATTTTAAAGTATGAAACACTTGGCTAGTGAGGTTTTCTCTCTGATTGAGAATATTAGGCGACTAATACAAGGTGACTCGCATGATGTGGATATTATACATACCATATCTCACATAGTTGACAAACAAACCATGACAATAGCTAGTTTCATATAAGTTATTTTATATATGGCTCCTCAAAATCAAATGTAGATGCAAGTATCAATACCCACAATGATAGCTTTTATCCCTACATTCACTTCTTCTATCATGCCTATTTCTTCAAAAAAGAGTAATGCTATACAAGCTAGTTCTAGGCCTAATCCTACTAACCAAAGAGAAACATGAGACTAAGCTTGAACCTAGTATCATATTTAGCCAGTGTGATAACTCAATGCATGCACATAGTGAACCACTACACATTACTATTATAATGAATGAGAAAACCACACATGGGATGCTCATTGATCTAGTATTTATGGTCAATGAGACTATAGAATAATTCTTTTAAACAAATGAATTGTATGAAGAAACTTATGATAAATTTGAAGTCTTGATTAACGTGCTTGATGGTTTCATTTTTCCCACTATTGGCTCAAAAATGCTTCACATTAAAATTCATCCTAAAAGACTAGATATGCCTTTTGCCATAAACCCTACCTCGAACTATTTTTTTGTCATGTCTGGTCAACTTTGGCTCACCTCCATGCAAGTAATCCCTTTCATAGTCCATAAGAGTTTAAAATTCCTATTTCTAACTATATTTCATAGTGGTTTCTAGCCCTTCTCTAGACACAAAATTTGTAATTGACTACTTTTGGCCCCAACTATATCAACCCATTTTACCTCATGAAGACCCCCTATTCAATTGTTTTACCAAATGTTCAAAAGTGGGAGATTAGCTAAGTTATACTTAAGTAGTTCCTTAGGTCCCACTCTAACTACTACCCTTAAGGATGCTACAACATCCATAGATATAGAAAAAACTCTTACTACTCATGGATAATGAGTGAACCATGACATACCATTTTCAATTTCTATAGTATTTAATGTGTATGATTGTGTTCCACATCTGCATCCTATAAAGAACAATGAGGAAAATGACTAACACTAGTTGGACCTCCACTTATCTCTCAAACATTAAAAGTTCCTTATGCTCCTCATTGTATTCCTAGAGAAAAGGAATAAAAGGAACTGATGTTGAGTGATACCCAACCTCCTTCTATAAAACCTCTAAACAATAATAACAAAAATCACAATGTGAGATAGTATCACAAAAGATATCATGTTATTGTTGGATATTGTTGCCAATAGGATATGTTGGTGTCATTGATGTCAACATATTCCTATGATTAATTGCTTTGGTGATTGCAGATTGGTTTATTGGGATCATGGTTTTGTGTATGGAGTATTTCTAGTATCATTATATTCTTTTGTATTGGTTTTGGTGATCCAAAAAACTTAATTGATCATATCGTATGATCTGGTTTGTAGTTTGTTTTTTTTATTAGTGCTTTGCAGAGTTCACTATTTCATCCAGTATATTTCAATGTGATCAGATCTTGAGCTAAGTTTTTGGGAGATTGTTTGGGATGGTCTTTTTTATCTTAATTTTAGATGGTTCATGATTTGGTCCTCCACAATTTATCTTTCTTTGGGATAGTTGTTGTTGTTAGAGTGTTCTTGAGGTTTAGATGTTGATCGATGAAGTTTTGATAAGTGGTGTTGGTGTAGCTATTACTGATTATTCTAATGTGCTTGCTCCTGTTTCCTAATTATGTCCTATTTGTTTCAATGATTGACATTGATCATTGTGTGAGTTCTTAATGATTTTGTTGAATCGGTGATGTTCTTCATGTTATGCAGTATTCCTGGGGGTGTAGCATGTTGTGGTTGATCTTGGCATGATTTTCAATGGTGATGAGCATTTAGAAATTTGATTTAAGTCCATATTATGTCATGTATATCATTATATTGGCCCAGTAGTCGATCTTTGTATTGAGTAATGCAATTTTGTAATTATGTGTTGAGGGTTTAGCCGACCTTGTTGTCAAGGTTGATGACTTATATAAATAGGTGGTATACTCATGTAAATTAGGCATCAAGGTTGTATCTGCATTATTAGAGAGTGATGTATGTATGAACAAAGGAGTCATCTTTCAGTGTGGTGGAGATTGGCGTTGCAGAGAAGACATATATCCTTAACCAGAACTATCATCAAGCATTTGCAGATTTTGTTATTTTAGTTCATTTGATTCCGGATTGTTGTCCAAACTTTTTTTAACTCAGTGAGACTTCCTTGTAACTCAGTGTGACTTCCTTGTAAGGTAGTGAGCCTTTCCTAAGGGTTGCAGCCTTCTGGGTTATTGTATCTTGAGCTGTAATCTCTAGGCAATGTGCCTGAATGCTAGTGCATTCCCCATTGTAATATTTTTACATACTACTGTAGAGTATCATCTTATTGTGGGTATGTTCCCACTGTGGTTTTTCCCTCAACCAGGTTTTCCACATCAAAATATTGGTGTTGTGTGTTTTTCTATAAATTTTGTTATCTTTATTGTTACTATAGTTTATCTGATTCGCATTTGTGGTTGAGTTTGTTAATCCGGTGAAAACTAATTTAGCCCCTCCCCTCTCAGTTTTTCGTCATTGTTGTTGCCAACAATTAGTATCAAAGCTAGATCCTTTGGAAGAATCTTAACCACTTGAGGAGATCTGGGATGGAAACTGGAAGTGGAAGTGTTATCTTTAAGAAGGAGAGTCTGAGATTTGATGGAATTAACTATTCTATATGGAAGAATTGGATGGAGGTGCACTTGAGATGTCTTGGAGAAGATTACTAAGAATGTCTATCTTGTTCCTCTGAATGGACCGATTACTCCTGATGAGATCAAGGAAGCTGAAAAATAACATTAGAACTAAAGAAACATTGTTGAGTGCCCTGATTGATTTAGAGATGACTAATGTAATGGGACTTTAGACTGCATATGAGATCTGGGAGAAGCTTGAGACCTTGTATGAAGGAGATAAACAAGTCAATGTTGGTAAGTTGCAGAGTTTGTAAGGGAAGTATGAGATGTTAAGGATGAGAGAAGATGAGAACATAAATTCCATTATGGTTAAGGTGAATGAACTTGTCCTAGGTATCAGATGTGCCGGCGGAACCCTTGAAGAAGATGAAATTGTTCTTAAGATGTTGAGACCATTGCCTCCTACTTAAAAACATAAGTTAGCCACTATTGATGAAATCCGAAGTGTGTCTACTATGACAAGAGATATGATGGTTGGAAAGATTGTTGCATTTGAACTGAGCGAATTCGATGAATCACATGGAAAGTCTATGACAATATTTAGAGCATTTGTATATGGAAAGCATAAATATGATCCTGATGATGCAAAATATCTAGATATGAAAGAGAGAAGAGAAATGGAAGAGAAAGAAAGATAATTGGAGGAGCTTGAAGCATTGATTGCCCATAGATTGTCTAAGGGATTTGTTACGTATGATAGAAAATTGCCTTTGAAATGTTTCTCTTGCAATAAGATAGGACATTTTTCTTCTAGATGCTCGAACAAAATGTCTAAATATGATAGGCGTGTTAAATTTTATAAGCATGATAGAAATGATAGATATGAGAAGCATGAGAAGTATGATAAGCCTTACAAGCCTAACCGGAAGTATAAACATCAAAAGAACTGTTATTATGCTGCTACTGAAGGTGTAACAAATGAAGAATCAGAAGGAGATGAAGTTGTGTTTATTTCTATCAAAGAAGATAGACCGGTACCTGTTGATTCCACAAGCCACACTACTGAGGAGAAAGCTTTATCTTCTAAAGCTGAAGAGAAAGATGAATGGGTGATTGACAACAATTGTTCACATCATATGACCGGTGATAAAAGAAAATTTGTGAATATAGAAAGATATGATGGTGGAATAGTAAGATATGGAGATGACAAAGCCTATGTGATCTATGGTAGAGTTTCTATTTCCTTTGTTGGTAAGCATAACACTGATAATGTCTTATATGTTGAAGGTTTGAAGCATAATATTTTAAGTGTTGGAAAGATGGTTGACAAAGGTTATGGTTTACAATTCAGGAATGGTAAATGAAAGATCCTAAATGCCTCTGTTATAGAGATTGCATCTGGAATAAAGATTGGAGGTAATATATTTCATTTGAATGTTGGTGAGAAAAGTTGCTTGATTGCTCAGATTTATGAGAGTTTGTTGTGGCATAGGAGAATATTTCATGTTAATTTTGATTCAATGATTAAGATCAGTTCTATTCAAGTTGTTAAAGATTTGCCTAAAATTGTTAAGCCTACTAATCCAGTATGTAAGGAATGTCAAATAGGTAAGAAAACAAGAATTTCTTTCAAGAGTAAGTAGTATACATCTGATGGATTGCTAGATCTTATGCATACTGACCTATGTGGACCTAAAAATGTTAGAAGTGTGTAGGGTGACATATATTTTATGTAACTGATTGATGATTATTCCAGAATGATGTGGGTTGTCTTTTTGAAGGAGAAATCAGAAGCATTGGACAAATTCAAGATATTCAAAGCAAAGGTTGAGACTGAGATAGGATTGAAGGTGAAATTTTTGAGATCTGACAAAGGAGGACAATTTTATTCTGGTGAGTTTGATTCATTCTATGAGAAGCATGGGATTAGACAACAATTATCTGCTCCTAGAACCCCAGAACAAAATGGAGTTTTTGAAAGGAAGAACAAGACTCTCTTGGATGCTGTAAGAACTATGTTGATTAAAGAGAATGTTTTAAAAATATAATGGAGAGAATATGTTAGCACTATTCTCTACACATTCAACTAAGTTCATATAAAAGGTGATACTGGTAAGACTCCTTATGAGCTATGGTTTGGTCATGTTCCTATTGTGAGATATTTCAGAATTTTTGGTAGCAAGTGTTATATCAAGAGATGAGGATATAAGAAAGTTTGATGCAAGAAGTGATGAAGGAATTTTCTTGGGCTATTCAACAAATAGCAAGGCCTACCAATGCTACAATAAGAGACTAAGAAAGATAGTGGAAATTGCAAATGTGAAGGTTGATGAGAACTATGGAAAAGAAATCAGAGCATGCAGATATGATGATGGCCAACATATTGTTCTAACACCTATTCATACTAAAGAATTGAAGCATAATAATCCAGATGTTGTTGTTGCTGGTGGAGAGGTACAGGAACCTGAAAATCAGAATAATGAGAAGACCTCGAGGTATGTAAGATTGAATCATTCTAAAAAATCAGATTATTGGTGATAAAAATAAAGGTGTGATGACTAGAAGAAGGCTAGCTGCTGAAGAGGTATGTTTGGTTTCTAAAATTGAATCTAAAGATGTTGTTGAAGCTTAAAAAGATGCAAATTGGATAAGATCTATAGAAGAAGAATTAGATTAGATTGAATAAAATGACACATAGGAGCTTGTTCCTAGACCTAAAGATAAGAATGTGATTGGTACTAAATGGGTATTTAGGAACAAATTGAATGAAGTCAATGAAGTTGTAAAAAGTGAAAAAAAATGGTATGCAAAGGATATTCACAGAAGGAAGGGATTGATTATGAGGAGATTTTTTCTTTGGTAGATAGACTTGAAGTTGTTAGACAGTTGCTTGCATATGCTACCTATAAAGATCTCAAGGTATATCAGATGGATGTCAAGTCAACTTTTTTGAATAATGATCTTGAGAAAGAAGTCTACATTGAACAACTTGATGGATTTTCATTACCAAATGATGGAGACATGGTATGCAAACTGAAGAAATCTCTTTATGGATTGAAACAAGCCCCTAAGAGCCTGGTCTGCTAGATTGGATAAGTACTTGCTGAAATCAGGATTTAATAAAGGTATTGTTGATAGTAATCTATATTTTAAGACTGAGAATGATAACATCTTGATTGTTGAAGTCTTTGTTGATGATATTATCTTTGGAGAAGATGATAATTTGAGTATGAAGTTTTCCAATGATATGCAAAAATAATTTGAGATGTCTATGATAGGAGAGATGAATTTTTTCTTAGGTTTGCAAATTTCACAGACTGGAAAAGATATTTTTATATCTCAAACTAAATATGTGAAAGAATTATTGAAGAAGTTTGGGTTAGATGACCCCAAACCAGTTGGAACTTCTATGGTCATTGGCTGCAAATTGTCTAAAAATGATGAATCTTTGAAAGCTAGCCAGTCTTTATACAGATCTATGGTTGGTGGACTGGTATATCTTACTCAGACTAGACCAAACATTATGCATGTTGTGTGCATGGCTGCTAGATATAAAGATGATCTGAAAGATGTTGGTACTATGGATGACTTCATCATGTGTTGCATTGGTTTTTTCATTGATGTCAACACTTGTCTTCTTGGAGGTTTACATTATGTTCACTGGTATGGTTAGTGGCTTATGCATAGTCACCAGTATGTGTTCACCAACAGGTTATATTGTTCACCGACGGTGATGATAACTTGGAGATCATTTGGTTTTTTTATGGGCATGGATTGGATGTTTAGATTTGGTGTTTTTCTTATTGGTCTAATCGGGTTGCCAGATTTTCCTTTACCAGCAGATAGGTCTAGGTTATGGACTGGTACTCCAGATCAACACCACAGGTTATGGAGATTGCTTATTGATTGGTTACTATGGTAAATGTATTGAGACGATGTGTTGTATCACATCAAGACTTATTTTTAATTGTTTTAATTGAAATATCTTTAGTGAGCCAGACTATACATTGGTCTTACGTTTTGTATAAATGATTGTAAGATCTTATTTTAGACCGGGATATGATTATGGTATGAGTGTGTGTGGATATTGAAGAGAGAAAATAAGAAGATCCTTGTGCGAATCACGCAGACATTATTTGAAGGTTGAAAGAAGGTTATGAAGGTGTTTGACACTCATGTTCAAAGCTTAAACCGGTACTGAATTTAGCATTGGAGATGCTATTTAGAGTATTACATTATCAATGGATTTAACCATCCAATTGTGTAGTCAGTGTGACTCTTATTTTGTGATTGAGCAGTGAGCTCTAGGCAATTGGCCTTTCTGCATGTGCAGACCCCATTTGTATACACATACTATCTGCAGTAGTATCCTCTGATTGTGGGTAAGGTTTCCCACCATGTTTTTTCCCTTACCAGGTTTCCACATAAAAATCTTTGTGTTATGTGTTGTGGATGTTGTTTCTCTTTATGTTTTATGTATTAAGTTAAACTGGTACTGCTATAACTATTAATCTATTTTACTAGCACTTAAGTTTGGTTTAGCTATATTAAGTTTAAGTTGGAATAATTTGCATTTGAATTATAATTTATTGATAATGGGTTCACAACTGATTCACATGCCCCCTCTCAATTGTCCTTGTTAGGACCTAACAATTGGTATCAGAGACAAGTCCTATTTTTGTAGAAGCCTAACAGCTTGAGGAGATCCTATGGCAATAAATATTTTTAGGAAGGATAGTCTTAAGCTTGATGGAACTAACTATGGCATATGTAAGATTAGAATGGAAACACATCTGAACTACATTGGAAGAGATAAATGGGATGTTACTAAGAATGGCTATGTTGCTCCTATTCAGAATCAACCTCATCCACCAACATTGGCTAAGGACATGGACAATGATTGCAAAGCAAGAGAAGAACTTGTAAGGGCATTATCAGTAAGCAAATCATGGGATTATCAGACCGATCTACTACTAAAGCTATTTGGAATAAACTAGAAACACTAAATGAAGGAGATACCACTATCAAGATTGCAAAATTAGAATGTTACCGGGCCAGGTACGAAAATTTAAAAATGGAAGAAGATGAAAGAATTTTTGCATTTATGGAAATTATTAATGAAATTGTTTTAGGAATACAATGTTGTGGAGGATCCTTAAGTGAAGATGAAATTGTGTCTAAAGTTGTAAGAGATTTTCCACTAGCTTACAAAATGAAAGTGACTGCTATTAATGAAATGAGAATAATGCCTAATACTTCAATTTCTAGAGATACTTTGGTTGGAAAACTTTCAGCATTTGAGCTTGAGGAATTTGGTCCTATTGCTACTATAAAGACTGATTTAGCTTTCAAAGCATCATCATCAGCATCAACATCATCATCATCTAACAAAATTGATTGGAAAGCACTTTATGCAAAAGAACTTGAAGACATGAGGAGGGAAAATGAAGAACTTGAAGCACTATTTGCAAGGAAGATGCCTAAAGGTCTAGCGAGAAGTAAGTATGAAGGTAAAGCACCTTTCAAATTTTTCAACTACAATAAAGTTGGTCATATGGCATATAGATGTCCTGATAGACATGCAAGACTAAGGGAGGAAGCAAAAAGATCATATAAGCCTAACCCTGAATATAAGAGATACAAATTTAAGAAAAATAGAGATAAGTCTTGTTACTATGTAGATGAAGGTGTTATAGATGATTTAGATGAAGATCCAGCAGATAGCAGATGGGCTTTTGTTGAAATAAAAGAACCAGCACCCATTGCCAAACTGGTAGAGAAGGCACTTGCAGGTAACATTGAAGAAAAGGATGAATGGATTATAGATAGTGGATGCTTGCATCATATGACTGGTGATAAAAGAAAATTCTTATGTTTTTAGGAAATTAATGGAGGTCTAGTAAGGTTTGGAGATGACAAAGCTTCTTTAATCAAAGGAAAATGCACTATATCTTTGGATGGTAAGCACAATACTGACAATGTTTATTATGTAGAAGGTTTAAAGCATAATCCTTTGAGTGTTGGTAAGTTAGTGGAAAAAGGATATCAATTACAATTCAAGAATGGAAAATGCAAAATCATAAACAAAACTAGATTGGAGATTGCAATCGGTAATCAGACTAAAGGTAATATCTTTCACTTGAATACCAGTGATAAAACATTTTTGATTGCACACATTGATGAAAGTTGGTTATGGCATAAAAGACTATGTCATGTGAATTTTGATTGCATTGTGAAGATCAGTTCAACTAAGGTAGTAAGGGATTTACCTAAGATTGTGAAACCTCAAAATCCAGTATGTAAGGAATGTCAAATGGGAAAGCAAGTTAGAACAATATTTAAGATAATTACTGAGAAGTCCAATAGTATTCTTGATTTAATTCATATTGATTTATGTGGTCCAGCAAGAACAAGAAGTCTACAAGGAGATAGATACTTTATGCTAATAATTGATGATTATTCTAGAATGTATTGGGTTACTTTTCTCAAGGAGAAATTAGAAGCTTTTGGAGGATTCAAGATATTCAAGGCAATGGTAGAGAATGAAATCGACAAGAAAATTAAATTTTTAAGATTAGATCAAGGAGGAGAATTTACATTTAGAGAATTTAATGCATTTTGTGAAGTGAATGGAATCAAAAGACAATAATCAGCAACCCAGACACCCCAGAAGAATGGAGTTGTGGAAAGGAAGAACATAACCATTGTGGATGCAGCAAGAACCATGTTAATTGAAGTGAATCTACCTCATGTGTACTAGAGAGAAGAAGTGAATACAAAGGTTTATACTTTCAATAGAGTTCACATCAAAAGTGAAACCGGTAAGACCCCTTATGAATTATGGTTTGGTCATATTCCTACTCTTAAGTATTTCAAAATATTTGGAAGCAAATGTTATATTAGAAGAGATGAATATATTGGCAAGTTTGATCCTAGAAGTGATGAAGGAATATTTCTTAGTTATTCATCTAGAAGTAAGGCATATAGATGTTATAATTAAAGGTTACAAATAATCATTGAGAGTACTAATGTGAAGATAGATGAACACTTTAGACAAGATTCAAGATCTGAGAACTGGTAGATAAATGAACCACCATAGATTGCACCGGTACAGAATGGAGACCCAATCACACTGACATCATCAGAAAACTCAACTATGACTAAAGAACAATAGCTTATAAATGTTAATTAGAATAAACCCAAGTATGTAAGATTGAATCATTCAGAGAATCAGATAATTGGAAACAAGAATCAAGGTTGTATGACTAGAGGAACACTGGCAAATGAAGAGGAATGCTTAATTTCTCAAGGAGAACAAACATCTATTATTGAAGCATGTAAGGATGAACATTGGATAAAAGCAATGGAAGATGAATTAGAACAAGTTGAAAAGAATAATAATTGGACATTAGTTCCCCGACCTAAATACAAAAATTTAATTGGAACTAAATGGGTATATAGAAATAAACTTAATGAATATGGAGAGGTAATCAGGAACAAAGCAAGATTAGTTTGTAAATGTTGTTTAGAGAAAGAAGGAATAGATTATAATGAAACCTTTCCACCGGTAGCCAGAATTGAGTCAGTTAGACTATTTCTTGCATTTCCATCTCATAAGAACTATAAAGTTTATCAGATGGATGTAAAATGTGTGTTTTTTAATGGAGATCTTGAGGAGGAAGTTTGCATTGAACAACCTGATGGTTTTTCTATGATAGATAATAAGGATATGGTTTGTAGGTTAAGGAAAACTTTATATGGATTAAAGCAGGCTCCCAAAGCTTGGTATGCTAGATTGGATAAATATCTTTTGAAGCTTGGTTACACAAAAGGTAATGCTGACAAAAATTTATATTACAAAGTTACCAATGATGACATTTTGGTTATTGAAGTCTTTGTAGATGATATCATTTTTGGAGGTGAAGATGGATTATGTAAGGACTTTACTAACAAGATGCAGGAAGAATTTGAAATGTCTATGATTGGAGAGATAAAATTATTTTTAGATTTGCAGATTTCACAAACAGATAAAGGTATATTCATATGTCAAACAAAGTACTTGAAGGAACTCTTGAAGAAATTTGGTATGTAAAATTCCACGTCAGTAAGTACTCCTATGACTACAACTGATAAATTGACATTCAAGCATGATTCAATTCCTATTAATCTAAGAAGGTACAAATATATGATTGGAGGATTACTTTATTTGACATAAACAAGACTTGATATAATGAATGCAGTGTGTATTCTTTCAAGATTTCAAAGCAATCCTAAAGAAAATCATGAATCAATAGTTAAAAGGAATTTACGGTACCTACAAGGTACAACAAGTCTTGGTTTATGGTATGCTAAAGATGAAAATTTTGATTTATGTGCATACACCAATGCAAATTGGGTAGGAGATGTAGATGATAGAAAGAGTACCATTGGCAGTGCATTATTTCTTTGTAGTTGATTGATTTCATGGATCAGCAAGAAGCAGACTTGTACATCATTATCAACAGTAAGATCAGAATATGTTGCAGCAGCAACTAATTGTACTAAGGTATTATGGATTAAGAAAATGTTGAAGGATATAAAGGTAAAATGCAAAGAACCAATAATCATTTATTGTGATAATTTAGCAGCAATTGATATATCAAAGAATCTGGTATTTCACTATTAAGTATAATTTCACTATTAAGTATAAGACAGATCATGTTTCTATTAAGTATAATTTTTTGAAAGAGAATGTTGAAGAAAATGAAGTGAAATTGGTTTATGTGAATACTAAAGAGCAAATTACAGATATCTTTACAAAGCCTTTTTCCTAAGGAAACATTTGAATATCTTAGAGAGCAGCTTGGGGTAATTTCCCCACCGATAAAGACTTGGATGTTGAAGATTGGAATCAAACTAGCAAGGAACTAATAGAAAAATCTTTTTTCTGGCTTTGATGAAGGAGAGCTACTTCTCAGGGGGAGTAGTTGGCTGAATACTAAGCTTTGAAGCTTTGGCATTTGATGTCAAAGGGAAAGAGATAGCTATGGAAAAATTTTGTATTTGGGGAGAGATGATCATTCTACTTGGAGAGATATACTCTTTTGAATATATGTATTTTTGGGTTTTGGTTTTTGTTTCTATTACAAAACTTTGTATCGATCTACCTTTGAGAGATTGTTGGTCTATTGGTTTTTGGCATTCTATGTTTGGCACTTAAGATGTTTTTCCATCTAGTGTTGCCATAAATGCCAAAGGGGGAGATTGTTGGTATTATGGATGACTTCGTCATGTGTTGCATTGGTTTTTTCATTGATGTCCACACTTGTCTTCTTGGAGGTTTACATTGTGTTCACCGATATGGTCAGTGGCTTATGCACAGTCACCAGTATTTGTTCACCAACAGGTTATATTGTTCATCGACAATGATGATAACTTGGAGATCATTTGTTTATGTCAAAGACATTGATTGGAAGTTTGGATTTTGTGTTTTTGTTATTGGTCTAATCAGGTTGACAGATTTGCCTTTACCGGGAGATAGGTCTAGGTTATGGATCGGTACTGCAGATCAACACAACATGTTATGGAGATTGTTTATTGATTGGTTATTGTGGTAAATGTATTTAGCCAACATGTTGTATCACATCAAGACTTATTTGTAATTGATTTAATTGAAATATCTTTAGTGAGCTGACCTATACATTTCATCTTAGGTTTTATATAAATGATTGTAAGATCTTATTGAAGATCAAGATATGACTATGGTATGAGTGTGTGTGGATATTGAAGAGCGAAAATAAGTAGATCCTTGTGTGAATCACATAGACATTATTTGAAGGTTGAAAGAAGGTTATGAAGGTGTTTGACACTCAAGTTAAGAGCTTAAACCGGTACTAAATCGAACATTGGAGATGATATTTAGAGTAGTACATTATCAGTGGATTTAACCATCCAATTGTGTAGTCAATGTGACTCCTATTTTGTGATTGAGCAGTGAGCTCTAGACAGTTGGCCTTTCTACATGTGCAGACCACATTTGTATACAAGTACTATTTGCAGTAGTATTATTTGATTGTGCGTAAGGTTTCCCACCATGGTTTTTCTCATATTGGGTTTCCACGTCAAAATCTCTATGTTATGTGTTGTGGATGTTGTTTCTCTTTATGTTTTATGCATTAAGTTAAACCAGTACTGCTATAACTGTTAATCTATTTTACTGACACTTAAGTTTGGTTTACCGGCATTAAGTTTAAGCTGGAATAATTTGCATTTGGATTACAATTTATTGATAACGGGTTCACAACTAATTCACCCCCCTCCCTCTACATTGTCCTTCCTGGGACCTAATAAAAGAGAGTCATGTCATTGAAAGGAACTATAGATTATGGTTTATGGTATCCAGGGAATGATGATTTCATGTTATGTGCTTACACTAATGTTGATTGGGCTGGTGATGTTCATGACTAGAAGAGTACCTCTGGTGGTCCCCTTTTTTGGGTAAGAAATTTGTTTCATGGGATAGTGAGAAACAAGATTCAATATCCTTATCTACTACTGAAGCTGAGTACATTGTTACTGCTAGTAACTGCACTCAGGTAGTTTGGATGAAGCAAATGTTGAAGGATATCAAACTTATCTATGATGACCCAATTATCATATATTGTGATAATTCTAGTGCTATTAGTATGTCAAAAAATCCGATTCAACATTCAAAGACTAAACATGTATTAATCAAGTATCATTTCTTGAGAGAAAAAGTTAGTGAAGAGGAAATGAAGCTAGAATATGTATCTACAAAGGAACAAATTGCTAATATTTTTACTAAACCTTTACTTGTAGGTACATTTTTCCACTTGAGAGACAAGTTAGGGGCATCTATCCCTCCTGATGAGAACTAGATGCATATAGTTGCATCAATCTGGTGGACCTGACAGTCTTATCTCTTTGTCCTAATTGATGAGTTGGTGCTGCAACTCTGCTAGAGTAGTCAGTGTGTTTATGGGGGAGAGAATAATTATTTTCTTATCTAAGGGGGGGAGTAAGTTTGGTTTTCTGGTTCAAAGATGTTTGGCATTGTTGTCAAAGGGGGAGAGAAGCACGTAAAAAACTATTTTATCTGCTTAATCTTAGGGGGAGTTTGTTAGAGATGTTTTATTTCTTTGCATTGATTGTTTTTCATATTCATAGGTTTCCATCAATGCCAAAGGGGGAGATTGTTGGACATTGTTGCTGCTAGGATATGTTGTTGTCATTCATGCCAACATATTCTTGTGATTTATTGCTCTAATGATTACAGATTGGTTTATTGGGATGATGGTTTAGTGTATGGATTACTTGTAGTATCATTATATTCTTCTATATTGGTTTTGGTGATCCAGAAATCTTAATTGATCATATCATATGATCCAGTTTGTAATTCATTTTTCTGATTAGTGCTTTGCAGAGTTTTGTATTTCCTCTAGTATATCTTGGTGTGATTAGATCTTGAGCTAAATTTTTGGGAGATTGTTTGGGATGCTCTTTTGTATCTTCATTTTAGATGGTTTATGATTTGGTGATGTACAAGTTATCTTTTTTCATGATAGTTGTTATTGTTTGAGTGTTCTTGAGGTTCAGATGTTGATCGATGAAGATTTGATAAGTGGTGTTGGTACAACTGTTATTGATGATTCTAATGTGCTTGCTGGTGTTTCCTAATTATTTCCTTTTTTTTTTTATGATCCACATTGATCATTGTGCAAGTTCTTAATGATTTTGCTAAACCAGTGATGTTCTTTGTGTTATGTGGTATTCCTAGTGGTGTAGCATGTTACAGTTGATCTTGCTGTGATTTTTCGGTGGTGATGAGCATTTATAAATTTGATTTAAGTCCATGTTATGTCATGTATACCATTATTCTGGTCTAGTGGTTGATATTTGTATCGTGTAATGTAATTTTGTAATTATGTGTTGAGGGTTTAGTCGACCTTGTTGTCAAGGTTGATGACTTGTATAAATAGGTGCTATAGTCATGTAATTTAGGCATCAAGGTTGTGTCTATATTATCAGGGAGATGTATGTGTGAAGAAGAAGTTCATATTTTGATGTGGTGTAGATTGGTGTTGTAGAGTAGACATATGTGTTTAACATAAACTTTTATCAGGCATTTATAGATGCTATTATTGTAGTTCATTTGATTTTGGATTGTTGTATGAACATTTTTTAAGTTAGTGAGACTTCCTTTTAAGGTAGTGAACCTTCCCTGATGGTTTTAGCCTTCCAGGTTATTGTATCTTGAGCTATAAGCTCTAGGTAGTGTGTCTGAATGCTGGTGCATTTCCTATTGTAATATTTTCATATACTAGTACTACAGAGTATCATCTTTTTGTGGGTAGGTTCTCGCCATGGTTTTTCCCTTTACCAGGTTTTCCATGTCAAAATCTTGGTATTTTATGTTGTGCTATCAATTCTCTTATATTTGTGGTTACTGCAGTTTATCTGATTTGCATTTGTGGTTGAGTTTGTTAATCTGGTAAAAATTGATTCACTCCCCCCTCTCAGTTTTCCTTTATTATTGTTTCCAATAGTTATGTCTTGTGACATTTCCACAAAATGTGAGTCTTCCATTAATAAGTTGTATGTTATAGGGCCCTACCTTATCACCCTTACATGCCTTCACCCACTCTTATTATTCATCCTTAACTTGCCCAACCTAGACAATATCTTAATTTGTTAATTCTAATGGATTCTTCTACTTCTTCAATTATTGTGGGTCATAATACTTATGGTGATACCAATGACACTATTACACCACTTCTTCTAATAAATAAAAATGATATAGTTGAAACTATAGAAAATGGTTCTGAGTTATCATTAATGCTTTCTAAGGCATTGAATCTAACTCTTAATGACACACATAATGACCCCTTCTTATGAGATGGTATATGTTTAGAAATAGATGTGTGTTGGAACTGTTAGATACTTGATCAGTCCCAAAGACACTAAGAGGGGGGTGAATCAATGTCTAACCGATAGATGAAAGATTTAAACTTGTTTGCAAATTTATAACCCAAATTCATATACCGGTAAGCAAATAATAATGCAGTAAAGAGAAACAAAAGCATAACCATCAATACACACCATAACATAGATATTTTTGGTGAGAAACCTGGTAAGGGAAAAACCTCGGTGGGATTTGTGACCCATAATATTTAATCACTGGCCAATATGAATAAATATTACTTGTACAATAGGGGCCTGCACATGCAAGAAGGCCAACAGCCTAGAGCTCACTACTCAAAAACAAAATGGAGTCCCACTGAGTAAAAATGGATGGTTAGATCTAATAATAATGTACTGCTTCAAAATAGCATCCGCAATGCTGGATTCAGTACCTGTTTAGGATTTGTTTGTTCATTCACTATCATAACCTATCACATCTTATATATCACTTCCTTACATTACTTAATTAAATTTCATAATGACCTATAAGATCTCATACATATATGAGTCTTTACAATACATCATGTTGGATATACAAATATAATTACAATACAAAACAATATTATTTCAAGTCGGCTTAGAGTGTCGGTATGATCTGTTGTCGATGTAGACTAGATGCTAGTGTGAGTAACCTTTGTTGTAACTTCCAATGCCGATAGATGATGTTTGATGCTGGTGTAACCTATGAACCATGTCACCAGTTGGTTTCCATCAATGACAACATCAACTATTCTCATCTAAGTGTATAATGCCAACAATCTCCCCCTTTGGAATTGATGGCAAAACTCATGAGAAAAATCCAAAAATTGATATCAAAAATTTGAAGTCCAAAAACTGATAGTGCATCCCCTGAGTAAATGATCTCCTTCTGTACTATGTACATTTTTCTCATACACTACTTCCCCTTTGACATTAATCACAAAGGATGTCAAATTTTTTTTTTCAAAATTTACCTAGAAAACTATAACCGATTGTGTACAATCTGGAAAATGTCTACCAAAAATAAGTTAAGACCATGCAAAAACTTAGTACTATTAGCAATTATAGTCTTTGTCTGCCAGAACATACTAGTGAGATAATGCATATGTTTCTCTAGTGATCTTTCTCCTTGAATAGATGCCTTAGACAACTCATTCCGGTGTGTTAATAAGTTATCCAATCTAGGACCAAGCTTGTTCTTCAACTCCCAGGTTTTCATTCTTAGCCTTGCTTTCTCCCTTTCCAATTTCTCAATCTTCTCTTCATACATTGCCATTTCCTGATCCAAAACTAAAGTAAGTTCTGAAGAACCAATCATATTATCGGCTATATCATTAATTTCCTTTTGTGTTTTCCTTATTTCCTCATCAATATCCTCGGTTAGATGGTGAGGCTTACATGCTTCCCTATACAACTCTTTGTATTCTAGAATGGTGGAATTTAGTGCTGGTAACAAAGAATCAATTTTTTCTATACAGTCTTTAATTGTACTATCAAAGAATTCATCTTTCTCCTTAGTCACTCTTTCCTTAACAGTCTCTTCATTTATTTTATCCATAGTTTGAATGTTAGAAGCAATGAATTTGGACAATGTGTCCAATTTACCTAAACATCAATCAATATGATCAACTTTACATGTCAGTGCAATCATTTGCAAAATTGGTAAAGAATCATCAATGGCCTTAAATGCTAAGGCATTGCATCTTGTAATCCTTTTTCTTGAATCTAAAAGTACATCTGTAATATTTGTTGGTCTATAATTCATAGTAGAAGTGCTAGGTGGAGTGCTTGGTTCTGTAATTGGTTTCTTTTCTTCTCTGGATGCTTGTATAGTTACCTTGAACACTTCTTCTATCTTGTCCTCAACCTTTCTTTCAACCTTACTTTCTATCTTACTATCTATCGGTTCAGATATATTTTGTTCATGCCATGTTTCTATTCTAGTTTCTACTTCTTCTTCTGCTGGTATTTCAGTGTTAAGCTGAGTATCATCAGCGATGGATTCAAATTTCTTAACTTCATTTGTTTCCTTGTCCATTACAATATTAAAATCCTGAGTGTCAACATTCATTCACTAATACTTTTGGACTAGATTTCCAACTAAGGTTTCCAATAGAGAAGGTATACTGTGGCAAAATTTGATTTTTTTTTGAAAAAATGCCCGCATTCGTCGTAATTCTGATGAAAATTTTCCATTTGGTTTTGACGAAGAAGCCATTAGCAATGAGATTTTCTTTTTTCCAAAAAAGTTCTTGAGTTCATCGTAATTCCGATGACAATGGCCATTACTTAAAAAAGAAGAAGAGGGGAATTCATTTGTGAATTGCAAATTTCCCGCGTAGGCATCCGTGGTGACTTCAACCCCCAAGAACATCAAACCCACGTCGAAGACATTTGTAGCATTGCTTGCAATCTCACGCAGGAGGTAGATTCAAATTGCCCTAGTTTTTAATTTCATGTTTCAATAAATATACATGTCGTGGTTAATTGTCATAGTTTAATCTCATAAAACCAAAGAAATGTGATTGAGGAGTGAGCGTTCAATTTTGTAGCAGCAATCCCTTCCTCCCGTATACGAGCATGTTGATTGTTCACATGAGATCACATCTCTTTGCAACATCATATCAAACAATTCATGAGCCTTGTCCATGTTTCCACATTTTGCATTCATGTCAAGCAGGGCATTTGCAAGTACAACACCTAACAAAATTCCTCTATCCATTATGCTTTGATGGATGTCCATACCTTGTTCCAAAGCTCCCATTTTTGCACAGGTAGGGAGGATGCTAGCAAAGGTTGTGGATTTTGGCTTTATGCCTTCCAATTTCATTTGCTTGAAAGTGTCTAAAGCCTTTTCGACAAATCCATTTTGTGCATATCTAGCAATCATTGCAGTCCACGAGACAACATTTCTTTCAGGCATTCTATAAAACAGTTCACATGCCTTATCTATGCTTCCACATTTTGTGTACATGTCTACCAGGGCAGTTGCAACTACAACATCTGACAAAATTCCTCTATCTTTTATGCTTCGATGAATGTCAATACCCTATTCCAAATCTCCCTTTTTGGCACAGGCAAGGAGGATAGTAGCAATGGTCATGGAATTTGGCTTTACACTTGTCGATTGCATTTTCTTGAAAGTTTCTAAAGCCTTCTCAACAAATCCATTTTGTGCATATTTGGCAATCACTGCAGTCCAGGAAACCAGATTTCTTTGAGGCAATCCGTCAAACAGTTCCTGTGCCTTGTCTATGCTTCCACATTTTACATACATGCTAACAGAGCAGTTGCAACTACATCTGACAAAATTCCTCTATCTTTTATGCTTTGATGGATGTCCATACCCTATTCCAAAGCTCCCATGTCGGCACAGGATGGGAGTACGCTAGCAAACATAACTAAAGAAATGCAATGATCAACTCCAAAGACATCAAAAGACTACTAACAAAACCAAGAGTCTAAAATATGATAGGGAATAGTGTGAGTTGTCCTAAAATAAAATATTTTATTTTCAATTTCAACTAAAACATAATTACTTGGCCATTTAATGTTATTAATAAGTGTTTAATTTATGAAAGAGATAAATGGTTGGCCACAAGTACATGAGTTACTAAATGCACACAAATAAGTGAATTTGATATTCAAAACTATCTACAATGAATTCAATTCTTGTCCATTAGTCATTTATGTTTGCAATAAGCATCTTTCTTTGTTTTTATTAATCTTTATTCATAGTTATGTGCATATTTCACATTCGATAATTAGGATATCAATTGCTATGGCTGAACACTAGCATGATGTTTGTGTTGTGGTATAGATGCATGGAAACATAATTATGGGATTGTTATATTATAGAGATCATAAATCTAGATATCGCATATTAGTTCTAGCTCTTCTTGGATTGAGTCTAAACTTGACATATAGTCATAAAGCCATTATTAGCAGATCTATCCATTTCTAGTAAAGACAATTGAGAAAGTCATTTTGATATTGAGAGTTTCTTATCTGTTTACCTATTGATCATTATTAAGCCATAATATTTAGGTCTATTTATCTCTCTTGCAAAACCTCTGTAAGTGTCCTAGATTGTCCCTACTACTCACTCTTCATTGAAATAGTGGAGTTCTAAAGATTTGTTGCACAAGATGGTGTTGAACATATCAAAAACAAGGCTAGCATGGAAGGCATGTTCAAGCTTCCACTTGTACAACTTACAAGAAATGATTTGTTGATAGAAGAAATTCTTCAAAATAGGGATACAACCGAAAGACAAGTAAGTACATACAAACCTCCTCAGTTGAAAGTAAAATTTGTGTATAAAAAGAGTACATTGAATCCCAATCCATATACATAATAGAGATACCGATAGAGACTTAATTGGATGTAGCATGTTGCACCAAAGTTGTTAGAGTATGCTAAGCTAGTACATAATGTTTCCTAAAGCCACATTATTATTTTACCTAGATCATTATCAACCAAAACTAACTATAGTAATCCTTTTCAGGATTCATTTCATGGTGCTGGATCTTCAGTTAGTTCCACTTCTTGTTGGAGAAAAGAACAGTTATTTCTTGAGGTAGATGAATATCCCATCAACAAAGGACAAGACCCTTTCTAGAATATAAAAAATTCTACTCCAACAAGAGATCATGGGGGTTTCACTAGAGATATTGAATAAGAGATAGACTTTTACTGTTGCATTAAAAGCATTGGCATGTTCTTCATTTATTGATGTAAACTCTTTGTGACGCCACCACAACCAACAAAGGTGTAAAAAGTTGTTTGCAATGCATGGATTTTTAGGATTGTCCTTTGAGAAAACAAAATTAAAGTATGGAAGCAGGATCTGCCAACTCCTGAGGGAATCTTGATGAAAAATAGTTGTAAAATATTTGGGCAAGCTTATATGCAAAAAAAAATGCTTTCTGATGGGTTTATGTAAAGAAATAAGCACAAATTAAGTGGTAAAGGGGCTTTTGGAAACAAGAGGGATAGAGAGGCAGTGGAAGTAAAAACTTCTAGTGTTGTGTCTACTCCATCTCATAATGGGAATGGTGAAGGTGTTGTAAGAGGAGTTGAGAAGGGTGTTGGAAGAAGCGGGGGTGTTTACATTCCCCCAGTTACACTAGCTCAAATGATGAAAGATGTGGAAGACAAGAGCAGTGTGGAATACCAACACATGACATGGGATGCCCTTCGAAAGAGTATCAATGGGTTAGTAAACAAGGTAAATGCATCTAACATCAAGAACATCATTCCAAAGTTGTTTGCAGAGAATCTCATCTGTGGGAGGGGTCTATTTTGTATGTCTTGTATGAAATCCCAAATGGCATCCCCTGGATTTATAGAAGTTTTTTCTATGTTGGTTGCTGTGGTAAATACAAAATTTCCTGAAGTTGGCAATCTGCTTTTGTGAAGAATTAGTTTGTAGCTTAAGAGGGCATACAAACGCAATGACAAGCGCATGTTGATTGTAGTAGCCAAATTCATAGCTCATCTAGTGAATCAACAAGTTGCACATGAGATCATTGCCTTGGAACTTCTCACCCTTTTACTAGAGAACCCCGCAAATGACAGTGTAGAGGTTGTTGTTGGGTTTGTGAAAGAATGTGGTTCTTTATTGCAAGACCTTTCACCCAAAGGTCTCTATGGGATTTTTGAAAGATTTAGAGGTATTCTCCATGAGGGGGAAATTGACAAATGAGTATAGTTTTTAATCGAAGGCCTTTTTGCATTTCGCAAAGCTAAGTTTGAGGGTCATCTAGCTATGTGTCAAGATCAGTTAACACATGAAGTTTTCCTAAAAGATGAACTTGATCAAGAAGCTGGTTTGGATGTTTTCAAGCCAGATCCTGATTTCTTAGAGCATGAGGCAACCTATGAAAAATTGAAGAAAGATATCCTTGGAGATGCTTCTTCAGATGAAGTAGATGAGGAGAATGATTCAAGTGATGATTTAGATGATGATGATGATGAAGAAGAGGAAGGTGAGGAAGCACTGAGAATACAAGATGAGACAGAGATACACTTGGTCAATTTAAGATGTACAATTTATTTGACAATCATGTTAAGTGTTGATTTTGAGGAAGCTGGTCATAAGATAATAAATATCAAGCTTGAACCTGGTCAAGAGAGAACATACCTTTGTTATTATGGTCTTCTTGGGAAAAGATTCTATATGATCAATAAAATTTATGAGGAATTTTTTGATAAGTGTTTTGTACAATAGTATTCTATGATGCACAGACTAGAAACAAATAAACTATGTAATGTTGCAAAGTTTTTTTCCCACTTACTTGGCACAGATGCTTTTCCATGGCATTGTCTTTCTTATATACATGAGATAGAGGAAGATACTACTTCATCTTCCCGTATTTTTATAAAGATTCTCTTGTAGGAGCTGGTAGAGCAGCTTGGTATATTGTTGCTTAATGAAAGGTTGAATGATCCAACAATGCAGGAGTCTTTTGATTCAATTTCTCGAAAGGACAATCCCAAAAATTCATGGTTTGCTATCAATTTATTTACTTCTATTGGTCTTGGTGGTATCACTGAGAGTTTACATGAGTATTTGAAGAATATGCCAAGGCTTGTAATGCAACAGCAAAAGTCTATTCCTGAGTCAGATGAATCTACCTCTAATGACGATTCTTCTAGTTCATCAGGTTCGTCAGATTCTAATACATTAGACTTAGATTCTGAGAGTGAAACTGATAGTGAGAGCAGTAAGGAGTCACCAAGAAAGAAAAATAATTCAAAGCATGACAATGAGTATGAAAAAACAAGAAGAAAGAAAAGGGCGAGGGCATTGAAATAAGAGGATGGAAGTGACAGTGAAAAAACCAGAAGGAAAAGGAAAAGGAATTAAAAATCTTTCTAGTCAGTTATTCAAGGCTCTAGTAGACACCGTTTTCCTGGACTGTGACAAACAAAAGAATCCAAGTGCAGATTGTGATAATACTAGATCAATGAATCCTGTTATTTATTGAGTATTTCTTGTTTTCCATGTTGTGTGATGTACCATAAGCAAACTAGAAATCTAAATTCAATAAGATTCTTTGTTGAATGTTGATAATTTCTATTTTGTTGCCTGTGAAGAAAGACCATGTCAGACAATATCAACAAACAACAAAATAAGGAGACAATTGCTAGATTGTGGTCTAACTTGAAAAGAAAAGGTGATGGAAAATGTTATTGTTCATGCAAAATTTGTAAGGGGTTAAAGACTAGAAGACTTCTAATCAAAACAACAAAGAAACATTGTAGGCTACATGGTCACATTGAAGGTGGAAATGATTATCATCCTGTAAGTTTCTCATTATATCATTTTGACAATTTATATACATAATAAATCACATGGTGATGAGATCATGATCACGGATTATTTATGTTTTTCAACTTTATATAGCTTGAGCACCCTGGAACACATGGTATGGATCAACACAACCCTGAGAATATGGTTTTTGAAGTGGACAAACATAGAGGTGTGAATATCAAAGCTGAAGATAATGATCGCATGGAAGATGATGATCATGAGCCAGAAAACACAATTGAAGATGATGGTACAAATACATTGATCCATGACTCATTTAGTACCCGTACAACTGATCATGATGATGAAAATGACCTTGATGTTGTTCATGATGTCCCTCTACTTGAGAAGGCATCTAAGGCCCTTTACGAAGGCTCACAAGAAACTCTTCTCTCCGCTATATTGTTGTTGGTGAACATGAAGGTTATGAATGGTTTATCCAAAATAACAATGTCACGTATGTTAAGGTATGTCATATATGTCATAATAAACCGTGAATCATGCTATACCATTAATATTCTTTATTATAAGAAATTATATTTTTTCCCTGTAGATTGATAGGTGAGTTTTTGTTACCACCATCAAATATTCTACCTTGCTCATACCGAGAATTATCTGTCATTATGAAAGATATTGGAATGGAGTATCAAGCAATAGATGCTTGTCCCATTGATCATATTATATATCACAAACAATATGAATTTTGAATCAAATTCCTTGAATGTCATATCAGTAGATATTGAATAGATCAAATAACAAAAAGGGTTCCTCACAAGGATCTTTTCTATATTCTCATTATTCCACGTATGCAATGATTATTCAAGTGCACTAGCTTGGCACAATTTATGGATTACCATGCATGCAATAGAAGTTGAGATGACATTATTCGAATGCCTGCGGATGGTTTGACATTTATGGACATAGAGGAAAAGTGGCCACACTTTAAACAAGAACCTCATAATCTCAGGCTTTCATTGGCAGCAGATGGTGTCAATCCATTTGGAGAGATGAGATCTGTTTACTCAGTGTGGCCTGTTTTCGTTATCAACAATAACATTCGTCCATGGATGTCAATAAAGAGGGAGCACATAATGTTGGCAATGATTGTTCCAGGTATTTTATCATTTAAATATAGTCGTCTAAATTTAATTATAAATATTACAGTAAAATGGTCATAATAATTATGTAATGTTTTTGTTCATTCTATTAGGTAAGTACCAAGTTAAAGATATGAATGTATATATCAAGCCTCTTATTGACGAGTTGATGGAATTATGGAATGGTGTCACTATGTATGACATCGCTAGACCAATAGGACAAAGACAATTTCAATTCCATGCGATGCTTCTATGGACAATACACGATGCCCCGGGGATAACACATTTTTGTGGTATGTTATAGTGTTTAAGTTGTGCATGAACATTATAATTAAAAAAATTATCATATTTAATCCAATTATACATTATCTTGTAGGTCTTCAAACAAAGGGAAAATTTGCATGTCCTGTTTGTGGTCCAAAGATGAAATGTCATAATTCAAAAAGTTTAGGAAAACAGGTGTTTGATGAGTATAGGCACTTTCTCCACAAAAATCATAAGTATCAAAATACTAAAAAACATCTTTTCAATGGGAAAGAAGAGAATACATCAAAGCCACGAAGAATGACACCTCACCTATGGAAGTTGGAATATAACAGAATTAATCGTCAAGGTAATGCCATTCCATCTATTGGCTTGTCATAAAACATCTTTTCTATTTTGTTTTGTTTACTGATGATGTGATTGATGATCATGAAGGTCATGAAGGCATAAATGACCACCTTCCTAAGGGAATAAAAAGTTATCCCCGACAATTTAGTAGGTTGCCCTACTATGAGAAGTTACAAATTGTTCATTTGTTTGATAGTATGCATATTGGAAAGAATATAATAGAGACAATATGGAAAATATTGGATGGAAGGCGTGACAAAGAAAAAATTGTCAAAATATCTAGTGACATTCAGGATTCCAATCATGCAATGATAAATGTCATTCAATCAAATAGCCATGGAGACCCGATTAATATAAGTGAACTTTCTTGGTTATTAATGGACCAACAAAGCAATTCTATAAAAGAATTCATACGAAAAATTCAATTTCCCATAGGATTTGCTGCGAACATAAACAATCTCATATCAAAGAAAAGTGAATTTGGGCCAGGGATGAAAACGCATGATTGGCATACCTTCATTAAGGTAATTCATGTTCTTTTGTTTTTAGTATGTATTTAAGTATTGCACGTACATGTACTTTTCATTATGTTACAAAAAAATGAAAGATAATTTTATAATTGTTGCAGTACGTTCTACCTCTATCTCTCCTAGATGACTTCGACAATAATGTCAAGCAAGTCATATATGATCTTGGAAAATATATGGGGTAATTAGTGATATTTGTTTAGTTCATTGTATAGATATTATATTTGTGATTTGTTTTACTTCTTATGTAATATATTTTTTTGCGTCTTGAATACCTTGTAGGTGGTTGTCATGTAAAGAAATCCATAAAGATGATATAAAATATTGGAAGAGAAAAATTCCTCATTTAAAGTGTGAAATGCAAAAGTGTCTACCTCCAGCTTTTTTGAATGCACAAGAACACTACCTCATACACCAAGTTGAGGAGACTGAATTGTGTGGACCTATACACACTAGGTCAATGTGGATGGTTGAGAGGAACTTGAAATTTTTGAAGGCTTTGGTTCGACAAAGCGCACATCCTGAGGGTTCTATGGTGGAGGGATATATGGTATACCAGACTATGGTGTACATTTCTAAATATCTTCCTAAGTTTGCAGCAAAGATCCACATGGATCGCATTTGGGATCCCAACACCATTAACAAATTCAAAGGGGAGTACTTGACGGGGAAAGGTAGATTGAGGAAAGTGAGAGGTAATTATAAGATGTTATTGTAGTTAATTAATTCTTAATCTTCAAAGTAAATCAATTGTATGATGTCTATTTATTAATTTGTATAGTTGGTCGAGAGTGGGATGCACTACATTTGTATATTGCAAACAATCTTGATTGGATGATGGTATGGATTAAACATTGTCAACATTCTGGATGCATGTTAACATGGGAAGGTGTGGCTTCATTGATTAAAGAAGCACATCGTAATGGAGATTCCAATGTTATGTAAAGGGAAATTGATTTAGCATATGGTTTAAGAGATAAATAGGTATTTATAAATTTATTAATCACCCATATGTTTATCAACTCACAATGCAATAAATTTTACATGTTTGACATATCGCAAGTCAAACACCACAATGCTATGTGTTCCAATGGTCATAAATTTCGCATAAAAAAGTTGGATGACACAAAGAAAACTTGTGATTCTGGCATCACTACAGTCTTTGAGGTGACAAATATTTCATCGAGAAATGACATTCATCCTCAATAGTCTCAAAATCGATACTATGGCATTTTGGATGATATACTTGAGTGTGACTTTAATTCCTTAAAATTAGTTTTGTTCGTCGTCAAATGGTACAGGCTATGATTGAATAAAAATGATCCTGATAGAACTGTTATTGAACATGATAATGGTTTTATAATGCTAAATACAAGGTCATTTGAACCAGTTGGGGATGAGCCCTATGTTCTTCCAAGCCAATGTGAGCAAGTATTTTACTCAGAGGTTCCACATAAACTAGGTTGGTCATTTGTTGTTAGACATGATCCAAGAGGAAGGTCGATAAAGTATAATATGATGGAAGAAGAAGATACCGAAGAAGTAGAAGATGAAGTGGATGATGATCACGATTGACAGTTTCTCAATGACAATGAAGAAGAACAAGAAGAAGAAGAAGATGATGATGATGATGATGATGACGGTGACGGTGATGGTGATGGTGATGGTGATGGTGATGGTGATGGTGATGGTGATGGTGATGGTGATGATGGTGATGATGATGGTGAAGATGTTGATGATAATGATGTTGATGACGACGACGAGGATGATGATGATGATGATGATGATGATGATGATGATGATGATGATGATGATGATGATGATGATGATGTTGGCAATGATGACCTTGATGTTCATGATGATGAAGAATGAAATGTATGAGGTATGCGATTAGTATATTATCTATTTAATATTGACTTCTTGATAGAATTTTTAAACTATGTTTATTTATGGAAATTGGATTTTTATTAGCTATGTGATTAATGTCAATTTAAAATACATATGTGATGGATCACATGTTTATGAGGATGCATGTGACATTTTTTGAACTTTATGTTTATTTATAGAACGTGGATTGTTTATTACCTATGTGATACATGGTGATTTATGATACATATGTGATGGATTAAATGTTTATGATGACACATGATATGTGATGCTAATTGTGATGCTCAATTACATATATGATGACACATCATGTGATGCTTATGATATTTGTTTATATTTTTTCTTTTTCATAGGCCGACATGGATCCATCACATATCACAGATAGAGATGTAGCTTGCGGCACTTCTACCGAGTAGGTAAACCTCATTGTAATCGTACAAATTAGATAGAAGCAAACAGTTACATTATTATGTTCTTTTTTTAAGTGATTTATACTAATTTTGTAATTGTTAATGATATTCTTAACATAGATAGATGTTTGGGGAAAGGGAAAGGGAGTTGTAGTACCTAAGCACCTTTGTAGGGATGCAGAATCATTAGGGTTAAGCAATGATGACCCTGAAGATCCCATGGACCTTGTGAAATTCTTTAAAATGCCTCTTATAAAAATTAGAAAATAGATTGTTTCTTTGGCAGTCGTGCATCCTACCACTGATGAGATATGACAGAGGGTGGAATTATTGTTTAAGACAATAGAAAACTTACAAGTAAGCAGTAATGAAAGCTTTAATTATAACAAAAGTTCAATAATGGTTTATATTTTATTCTCTTTTATGTCATTAACTAAAATATGTACGTATTATTTTTACAACAATTTATCTGCCCTCATAAAAGTCATTCCCACGATCAAGATTTTGGAGGATCTTTAGGTGATGATGATTTTGTTGTATTATCACTTGCTTGGCTTATCACTCTGAGTACCCAAAACACATCATACTTGATACTATGAATTTTCAAAATAAAGGTTCATCCTTGTTTACAATTCTTGCACTTTTCATATATTTAATGTTTGATATATTTAATGTATTATTCTTTAGGTGATGTCAATGTTACTGTACAAATGCCACTGCCGCCTCATCAGAGGTCACCCTTACCTGTATTACTGACTGCAATGTCGGCAACACGTAGCATGCAGACATCCTCTAGCGCACATCATATTGGCCCATCCACTGTTGGTAGATCCTTCTTTTTCTCTATCCTTTGTCATGTGTTTATTTCCCTTCAAGCGTTCTTTCTTGAATTCTAATGCCATTTCCTAGTGGATTCATTTTTTGCAGGAGGAGATGCACATGAGGATGTGCTAGAGGTGACTACTGTTGATAACATACCATCATTTCCTAGATCTTCTTGTATTGCTAGTATGGGAATGTTGCAGGCCACATTGGTGGTGAGTGACAAAGAAATGCTTCCTTTAAAGATACAAAAGGTTCCAGGTACTTTAAAATTATTATTATATATACTCTAATTGTAATTTACTTTATGATCACTCGTTTTGGACTAATGATCCCATGAATTTTTTGCAGGCAATGATATTTTCTATAAACATCTTAGTGACATTGCATTGTAGGTATTTGGGCCCACCATACGTAAAAGGTGGTACATCATATGTGAAATAACCCTAATCCACTTTTGATTTCATATCATTGCTAGAATAGTTTTCCTTTGATCCATTTCTTTAAGTGTAATAAATGTAGCTTTAGTTCATTTCTGAATCTAACAGGTTTGTTTTTGCTTTAAAAGGTGGAATGACAAAGAAAAAAGGTTAAAAGATGAATTGACAAACCAAATGGTTGAGTGGTTTGGAAATGACACCTTTGACAAAACCAAGCTCCTTGAAAAAGCTGGCACATATCTAAAGTATGTGAGGGACCAATATAGGACCCATTTGGAGAGGAACCTAAAGTATGAGATTCCCCCATTATTCCAGAGAGGGAGTGGAAGGACCTGATTTTGGATGCCAAGGAGAGAATTGAAAGGAAAAAAGGAAATACACCAATAGATGCCGAAAGAAGGTAAGAGATACTATTAATAATGTAATTATGTACTAATTAATTAATCTTTATATTTATATAATCTAACATATTTAAAACTTTTTATAGACTAAGTGACACATCAAAGGAAACCAAGGCAAGGCAAAAAAAGCATGGGCAACACAAACTCGGTTCTGGTGGTTACATGAAACTTGCTGCACGAATTGTAAGTATCTCATGTAAATGAAATATTGCATCAAAATATTAATAAATTTCAAACTTTTTTTTTTATCAAACAATGCAAGCAAAATTCACGGTACCAAGCAAAAATGTAGGGCTCTGAATTCAATAGAGTGCCCATAGAAGATGACAAGAGAATTGCCTACCAGCAAGGCTATTCAGTCGTGGCTGATTGGCTATGAGAATTGAGTGGGCATACACAAGATTCGAGTGCATTCATCACACACGTAAATATGCTAAATGGAAGTTGTTTCAAATTGAATACTTTACCAATAATCTAATTGATGTTGAGTTACAACATAAAGTGACTATATTTGTTTTAAATAAGCAAGCACTGATAACAATGTGCATGTCATTGGAATGCAACCTGCTAATTGTGAAACACCACTTGCACATGAAGGTCGGGATGTGCATCCCAGTAGCGGAGGAATTAATTTGCTATTCAAATTTATTTATTTAGCTATTAATACAATTAAACATCTTAATTTGTAATTAGAGTAGTAATTAATGTAACCTTTTTTGTTAATATTTTAGAGCATGTAGTCGGTGGTGACCAAGTGGAGCATGATCTGGGTACACAACCTCAAGAATGTGATGTTCCCCACTCAGGTAAAGAGGACCACTATTATTACTTTAAACAAACATAATTGCAATTGGTGTTCAGTATTAATGTAACCTTTAGTATTTCAACTCCAGATGATCTAGAGGGTGTTCAACATGTTGAGGTTGAGGCTACACAAAACGATGTGGCCCCATCAGGTAAAGAGCACAACAATTATGTTCTCTAAATTAATGAAATACTTGTAACAATAATATTTTTTTTTTTTTGAATTTAACCCATTTCTTTGTTATTGCAGAGGACCCCCCTTTGCTTCAGTGTCATCATCCTCAGTATAGGACTAGGCATACATTGAAATCACGAGCAGTTGGGGGAACATTTGCAGATGGGGGAAATGATGAAGAAACCGATCGTCCACTTAGTCTTTTCCTAGCTTCAAAGAAAAAACAAAGAAATAAATGATTGTAATCTAACTTATTTGATAATGACTGATTTTTATGTGTTAGTGAATGTAATTATGTGCTAATTAATGGTTATGGATGATATGTGTTAATTAATATTGATGAATGTTGCATGTTAATTAATGTTAATCAATGTTATGTGTGAATGAACGTTATGTGATATTAATGAATGAATGCTATATTTTATTAATGGTAGAAAGAATTAATGAATGAATGTTATAAGATGTTAACAGGGAATTTAGAGTTATGTTAGGGGGGGGGAGGGGCCAAATGAGCTTCCACCTTCACGTGGTTGGCCCTGTTAAGTAGACAATATTAAACTATTCTCAAAACCAAGCAAAGCTCAACAAGGTAACACACTTTTCAATATTTCATTATGTTGCAAAGTTAATCTTATTGAATAATGTATATTGAATCTTAATTGCAGGGTCCAACAGAGCCAACACGAACAACAACACCATAAGTTGCTGGGTATAATGAACTCCTATATTGTCTTGTCTGTACACAAACAATATGAGTTGCTTCTACTGTTGATACCCAAGATAGGACTGCAAAAGTTATGAATATGCCTCATCCTTGTAAGTTTTTTTATTACTTGTAAGTAATGAATATGCCTCATCCTTGTAAGTTTTTTTATTACTTGTAAGTCATGAATATTTCTCTTTAGTTGATTAAAATTAAATGAAAATCTTTAATGAATACACAAAACTATATACATATGCAGGCACACCATGGTTGAGATGGTCCAGCTCCCTAATCTCACTCTACGACTAAGCTCATGCCATATCTAAATCAAAGACATCTCAAATACATCATCGATGGAAAGCTACAAAATGCCATTTTCATACATAAGCAAGACATACACAATTGGGCACAATCACCAAGACAATGGTAAGAAGTGTGTTTGAGATTGTATCATGGATGCTTTTAAGGATTGTATCATGGATGCAAAAAATCTCTTCCTTAATCCTTGACTCATGATTTCTATAATACTTCTTTAGACTTCTCATGTCATTTGTTGCACTTCTTCACTATTTTTGACTAAGTTTCAACTATGAATTTTCCTTCACTTATGACTGTACCTAGCTTTGTCCTATCTTTGTAAGCTTCCTCTTTGAATTGTGGTTGTAGCTTTGATAATACCTTTTTAATGTTACACTATTTCTAAGGAGGACAACTCCTAATGTATGTTGCAAATTGTGTTCTACTGATTGAGACTAACCTAATGCATCTCAAAATGGCATAAATTTCTAGGATGGAGATATAGTAGATGAGTTCAAGATTGTTGTTGTAAAAATTATTTGATTTTTGTGCTTGAAATTTATGTATATACACTATTTATAGTCTACTCTATATTTACTACTCAGCTACTCCTATTGCTTTAATCTAAATCTGAACTGATGAATTGCATTCTATAGATGACCACTACCTTTCTTCATTGTTTGGGCTACAAAGTCTTTATATTTCTTTATGACTTATTGTGTAAACTTATGAGACAATTTTTAAACCCACCACCTCTCGATGAGTCTGTCAATTACTATTTCGAATGAGGTCTACTTCAATGTCTATATTGTAAACCATTTGAATGAATTTAACCCTATCTTTGAAGAGACCATCCGAGGAAGAAATACTAGGAACAATTACAATTTGCTAGTAAATATTTTTGATCCAAATATACAATATGAAATACATAATTTCACTAGAAGAACATGAATAACCTTATCTCCTTTAGATAATATCATAAGCAACTGCCTGTAGGAAATGCAATAATCCACAGCATAAAAACAAAGGAAAACGACTGATTCTATTATGTATATTTGCCAAAATAGTACAATGGTAAGCCTGAGGCTATAATCTATTCCTTCTCTAATTCTCTTTCATGTTACAAAAGATCCCCCCTTTATATGAGAGTATACATTATTACCAAGCGCTGTGGCTTTTCGGCATATAACCGGTAACCAACATTTTTTGTTTAACAAACTAGAAGATAAACAAATTGAGTATTGTTGTCTACTCACTGATACCTATCTGGTATCCATCAGTCCCTTTTTATGTCAAAGAAACCCTAGCCTTCAGTGATTTCCTTTAGTTTTCCATCGAAATGCTTTTTCCATGGATGTCACTATGCTCCTTCTATGAATGGGTTTGTTGTCTCACTGAAGCCCCTTTTATCCTCTCTTTGATGTCTTCCACCAATAAAGTTGTATCGATGAAACCATTTGTATCAGAGACATGCCTTTTAGTCTCCTCGAAACTCATATTCTTATCAAAATCATTTTTCTATTTGCCGGGTTTCATGTCGAAGAGACTTTGGACTTTGGTGACTTCTTTTGTCCTCCCATCAAAACTCATATCCTTATCGATATCATTCATCGATGTAGTTTTCTTCTATTTTATCTATATCACTTTTTTGATGAGAATGCTTCTTTCGATGAATCTTCTTTATCTTGCATCGATGATATTGTTTCTTCGAAAGCCTTTTCTCATCAGTGGGGGCCACCTCTGCTTTCTTCGATACCTTTTGTTGGTGGGACCATCTCTTTCAGTGAGTCTTTTTGCACTGATAGTGTTATATCCTCGAAGACCTTTTCTTGTCGATGAGAACCATCTCCACTTTCCTTGATATCTTTTATCAATGGAGTTACTGTCTTTGATGAGTCCTTTTTGAAGTTGATTAGCGTTTGCTTTCTTCAATGCCCCTTTTATATTGATGAGACATTGTTGCGTCTCATCGATACTATTTGAATCTTAGATACTTCGAAAGAATGCTTTTAGACTTGTTCGATAACTTATGGGTTATTACGGTATCAATGAAAATGATGATTTCTTCCAAAGAGAGATGGCTTCTATGATTTAATTTCTCAAATCAAGATATTTTTCTTAATTTAGATTTGATGCTCAATAGAATGACTGCACTATCACCAATCTATCTTGAAGATTTGACTACTCTTTAGATTATGATTATGACTTTCATGATATTTCATGAGACTTCTCTATCCCCATATGAAACCCTTTGTTCCCACAAATCAATGCTTTGAACTTGACTGCAACTTTATAGTGATCACTGTCTTTGTATAGTAAGCTTGCCACTTTCTCAACTTTTGATATATTGGAGGCTCCTAGGATGGTTTCTATCTTATAGTCACAATACCTTGCTATAATTTGTAGCTATTCTATGTTTATTTTTTTTCCACTCTTAACTCATAGTTCAACCGAATATGGTTCATCTTGGAATCAATGCACATTGGTTATAATCAGATTATAACCAGTCTCCATGGTTGCAAGACCTGAAGAAGGATTCTTATCATCAATTAGATGCATACTTTTGGGAATATAGAAAGACAAAAAAAAATATTAGAACCGTATTTTTTGTTGAGTCATAATATGATGTGTTAATTTAGCTAAATAAGGGAACCAATGTTGTATTAGGTTTAATTCCATGATGACAGTTGAAGCTTGTTAGAGATAGGGGATTTGTAGTAGTTGGCTTGTTAGGTTATGTCATAATCCCATGAAGGTCCTTGTAAACCGTTAATGTCAGTAGACATGAGACTCTTATGTAACAAATTGGATCAGCTAAACCTAGAAGTTATGTAACCAATGAATCAACTGACTCAAGTGTATGTTAATTATCTTATGATGGTCATTTATGACCATTATTCTTAGTAGACATTAAGCAGTTTGCTAGATAGTTGGCTAGTAAACCAGTGAGTTAGTTGGCTCAAGTGTATGCTATTTATCATATAATGGTCATTAATAACCATTATTGTTAGTACACATTAAGCAGATGGCTTGTTTAGATGCTTGGTAACTAGTGAGTTTGTTGAGCTCAAGAATTGGATGTACAAGTCGAGCAAGGGAGGTGAACACTAACAATGCATTGGTGCTTGCAATGTTAAAACCTTGGCCAAGATGGTGATGCTTTATCTAAGTGATGAAACTAGCCATTTGAATTCCTTTCTCATATTGATTAGCTTAATAATATTTGTTCAACTTTTTTGATCGTTAAAAGATTACCTTCCTTTTAGATAAATTAGTTAGATTCTTATTATGTTGAAGAACATTTAGTTAGTTTTCTCCTTCAACTAAAGTAGTTATGTTTTATTTTGAAATGCTAAAGTTTTTATCTTAATATAGATCACAATTTATTTTCTTTAAGTATAGAATTAATGGAATAATACATATGGTATTAGAGCAACCAAGTTTGACATTGAACCTCAGGCTTTCCAACTATAAACAAAACTATATTCTCAAGTAAATCTTTTATTCAAATCCACAATATGAAACACAAAGTTTTACTGGAAGAACTCAAGTAACCTTATCTCCTTTAGATAATATCACAAGCAACTTCCTACAGAAAGATGTAGTAATCCACAGCATATACACAAAGGAAAGATGACTTATTATATTATGTATGTTCACAAAATGGTACAATAGTAAGCTTGAGGCTATATTCTACTTCTTCTCTAATGATCCTTATTGTTACAAAAGTTCCCTCGTTTATATGAGGGTATACATTGTCACCAAGCATCGTGGCTTTTCAGCACATAACTATTAATTAGCACTTTTGTTAACAAACTAGAAGATAAACAAGTTCAGCATTCCTATGTGTTGAATGTACTTATCATCTTTATACATTACAACATCATTATTTAGTGTCCTCATGTCGCTTTCTGTCTAGAAATGATTGGATAGAATATAGTTAACACAAAGTGACAATTCTTTGTCTTGATCCAACTCTGCTACTGCTCAATTCTTCTCATCACTGAACTCTTGTTTCCATTGTTCCAATGATACTAACTCACCATTACTATAAAAAGAGGGCACCCTAGGGGTATTCCCATTGTCTAGCCTCTAAAACTCTTTCATTAATTGCTTTGCCAATTCATCATGGGACTTCAAGTAAGCCTGGACTTCAATTTTCTCACCTGGATTCATCAGACTATTGTCATTCATCATGCCTTCCAACCGATACCTAAGCCTTTCATGCTCTTTCAAAGACTTGATTGTTCCAGTGTATGTCTTCCAATAGATTTCTGCAACCTACACCATACTTTTGAATCTATGTTGAATGAGCTCGAGAACTAACTTATCTATCTTTTCCTGTTCCTTTTTTACTTGCCAAGATATCTTTTCAGCCCCGTTCCTCCAATACATAGCGTTTGTCAAGGCATCCATGGCATCTCTGTCAACACCATATGTCATCCTTGTTTGACTTGTACCTATATCAATCTGAAGCAATCTTGCTTGCAACCTTTGTTTTTCTTCATCAATTTTCTCATATAGGCTTTTGTATGTAGAATTTTCTTGGACCAAAAACTCTATTTGATCATGGTTCAGTTTAGCAATATCCAAATTTAGTTTTCCAATTGTTCTAGGGTCAGTCTTTCCAACCTGCTACACCATCAAATGTCCAAAAGCTTCTTCTATATCAACCAATATAGGTCTTTTATCTTTGGGATAGATAGCCCATTATAGAAGAGCCTTCTGATCTAGATCATATCCTGATCCTCTAAAGAGTTTATCAATCTCTTTTGGCATCATTTTCTTACTTGGGTCCTGTTTCTCAAGGAATCCATCAAACAACAAGGCAGAGTTCATGTCCCATCCAAAGTATAATAGCACACCAGCTTCCTTAAGCAACCGTCTTCCCTTCTCAGGTGTCATTTCTCTGATCACAAGATCCATCTCCTCTTGTAACTTTTGAAGCTGCTACTCTTCTTCACTATTTCTCATGTTATTCCTAATTTGAGATCCTTTATGTTGATAGAGCAATGCGGTGAACTCCTTGGAAGCAATGAAGTCACTATCAACAATGAAATCCTCATGCTCCAAGAATCTGATGTCAGCCACTTCTCAGACATTCAGTTGTCCTATTCCCAAGTCTATCAGTGTATCCTTTGCATAACCAGGGGGTAATCCTCTCGAGGAGTGAATGGAATGATGCTAGATGCAGAAGCAGGAGACATATGAGCCAAAGGCTTTGTATTCCTAATAGTATCAATATAATCCCTAAAAACATGAGGTGGGACTCCCTCAAGTATTTCCAATTCATGCTCCATAAGTTTGTTGGCCAACTCCAAGGGGTCTTCAATCTTTTGTAGCATGTTCTCATCCATTTTCCTTCTAAAAATCTTCCATTTATAAGCGTACGTTGCTTTCTCAAACTTTATTCGCTTCACTCTGGCCTCTTCTCTACCAATGTTATTAATGAGGTCATCTGGTAGGTAAGATTTATGCTCTCTAGCCTTCAGCTTTTGTGATGATCAGGATATCCTTATGTATCCTTCAGGATCAAAATTGGGCCTTGGATCCCCCATAGCCATGCCATAATAATCTAATTTTTTCTGTAGCAGGCCATAACTCCTTGAACTTTTCACAATAAAATCTGAAAATACTAACAACCCAGGTACAATTGATTGTTTCCCATGGCTTGTCAGATGTTCTGTACTCACTATTGATAGTTGCCTCACAATTTCTAGATAAGCCACTCTGTCAGGGACTGTAAGTGGTAGTAAGTATGGTCTCCCTTTGAACCCATATACCCTGACTTGTGTGCAGCCTGAAAAACAATACCAATCTCCACAATTGTGTTCAATTAAGGGATCTTCAATGAAATATTTTGGTCATAGGAATCTTTGAACCTCTGGTGCAAGGGCATGATTGCATGAGCATCCCAATAGTATATATAATGGCTTCACAAAGAATTCCTCAAAATGCCAATATTGATTATTCACATACCTCTGGTCCCATGAAGAAACTCATAGTTGCACTAGTTTTCTCATCCCAACATTGTCATATGTCCTGACACATAACTCTTTTGGCCATAACCCTTCATCTTGGCCGACATACAATAGCATATGCATAGGTAAGGAATAATGCTTGAAATGAACATTGATGACATCCTCCTTTAACTTTTCTAACCCATGATTCAAAACCTCAAACAAATAAGAAGAAAAATCAAAGAAGTGGGGGTCCTTAGACTGCAAATCGGCACAAATGACCATGGCTTCAATATCCATCAAAGGATGGGCTTTTATCCCTAGCACCTGGGCAACACATTAATAGGAATACTTGAAATATGGATGGAAAGAGTTGACATCATAGGGAGCTTTGTCATCCTGACCTAGTGGAACTAAGGACCCTACATTCCTAGGTCTATGTATAGGGAGTCTCCACGTTTTGTAAATGTGTGCTAGGTTAAAATATTCACTTGTTAACTTCTTCAAGTCAATCAATTCTTAAAATCCCCAATCCAACTTGAACACGGTGTCAATAACCTCCTTTCTGATTGCAAGAATTGGCTCACCCATGTAGTTATATATGGTCCTGGTTTTAGGGTCATAATTGTTTGCCAATGCCTTCATGAGCTCCACATTTACAAATACATTAGCCACAGTTAACCTTCCTAAGTTCAATCACCATAAATTGTTGATAGGTTGAGGGGCAACTCTTCTATTGTACGCATATATGAATAATTCATACCCTCTCAATTTTGTCCATATGTCTCCAAGATCCTCAAACCAGTCCTCCAGGCCTTCCTCATCACCTCTAATCTTCTTGGACCTCAAACTAGATGATGGGCACTGGTCAATCAGGTCCTGGGCCAAAGAATGCCCTTCCCTTTTCTGTCTTTTAGGTTTTTCTTTTGCAGCCATAGGTTGTTTTCCCTTTCTGGACTTATTAGTTTTAGATGATGATTCCATTTGAATTTTAAAAAAGAGGTCTGTGTGCAAACAACATACTTGGAATTACTAAGTTTTATCTGTGAATTTTCCCAATTCCTACTTTCAGTTCATCTCCTGTGAATTCGTTAATGCTATGTCCTTTGATGTTGATCCAATACTTATGGTGTATTTAATCAGTTAGTAATGGCCATTTTGGACAATGGTCACTTGGGCACACATTCGAATTTAATGGCAATGTGACCTTTCATGGGATTTGTTTCTAATTTTTGTGGCAATCAATAATCATTTTGATGAGGATATGTCTTTCAATCATTTGTTTCTTTAGTCCATCGATCTCTTTGTTTCTATTGACAATACTTTAGTTTTGAATATTACTTCAATCATGTATTTTTTCCCTTAATCAAAATACTGTATTCGGTCAGTATGGCTATCTCCTCATCAAAACATATCTGATATCCATCGGGTCTTATGTTGAAGAAACCTTGGGCTTTGCTGTCCTCCTTTATTTTTCCATCAAAATACTTCTTTCATTGATATCACTATGCCCCATCGATGAATGAGTCTATTATCTCACCAAAGCTTTTCTTTATTTTCCCTTATTGTTCTTCACCGATAAAGTTACATCGGCAAACCACAGATATCAAGAACATGCCTTTTAACCTCCTCGAAACCTATATCCTCATCGATATCTTTTATTGATGTAGCTTCCTTTTGTCTGATCGATATTATTGTTTCAATGAAAACGCTCCTTTCGATGGGTCCTTTTTATGTTGCATCAATAGTATTATTTCCTCGAGAACTTTTCCCGTCATTGAAGACCCTCTCTTCTTTCTTTGATATCTTTTTTCAATGAAGTTATTATCTTTGGTGAGTCCTTTCTAGAATTCATCAGTGTTTCCTTCCTTCGATGGCTCTTTTATATCGATGAGACATCTCTAGGTCTCATCGATACCTTTTTATCAATGTAGCTTCCTTTTGTCTGATCGATATTATTCTTTCAATGAAAATGCTCCTTTCGGTGGGTCCTTTTTATGTTGCACCAATAGTATTATTTCCTCGAGAACTTTTCCCATCGATGAAGACCCTCTCTGCTTTCTTTGATATCTTTTGTCGATGAAGTTGTTATCTTCGATGAGTCCTTTCTGCAATTCATCAGCGTTTCCTTCCTTCGATGGCTCTTTTATATCTATGAGACATCTCTGGGTCTCATCGATATCTTTTTATCGATGTAGCTTCCTTTTGTCTAATTGATATTATTCTTTCGATGAAAATGCATAATCGGTGACAATAATTATCTTCAGTGATAATAATTTATTTTTTTCATAAAAATTATCATCGTTGAAATTACAACGAATACCAAGCTTTCGACCAATGACTTCTTTGATCATCGACAGAGTCCATTGGTTGTTGAATTTTTGATGGGCATGGCATCGTCAACCAATGCGATGCTGAGTTTTTGACAGTGGATTTCGTTGACACTCTGACGAAAATTTGTCGCAAATCCAACAAACTGCCATCGGAAATCAGCGCCGAATGTACTAGTATTGTGAATAGAATATCTGACTCGGGATCAAAATTATCTTCTTTTACTTCCTCTGACTTATCTTCTATAGGTTGACTATCCATTTGTGCCGGTGGTGGTAGATTATCCTTAACTGTGATATCAGGTATACTGCCAATTTTGCCTTTACCTTTATCAACCTTAGTAAATGACTTATCCACCTTTTGTTTTTCTTTCTCTTCTTTCTTCACTCTCTCAACAAAAAATATGTCCCACTTATCAGTCATTTCATCTGCAATTTCTTTAACTCTATAGGCCATAAGACTAACTTGGCGGTGACCACTCACAAAAATAGTTCCATTGGCTATAGATATAAGGTCATCAATTTCCTACTTGGAATTAACAGGATGCACAACTAATAGAGCTTCTACCTTCAATTTCTTATCAAGTTCCATAACAAACATTCTCTTTACTTCAAGTTTTAAGTATAAATTATTTGGTAGAACATCTATTACCTCAATAAGGACCTTGTAAATATCTAGATACAAAATAATACTTTGCTCTATAGTTTCCTTATCTGAATCTTTAAAAGAATGATAAAATTTATTTACATTGCTGAGGTTACCATCTTAGGTGATTTCATTGACTAACTCTTCCAGTGAAAGATTATCCGGTTCCTTTGGTTCAGATTTCATGTTTGGAGTAACTTTCTTCTTAGGACCACTAGGTTCTCTAATATCTTGTTGCTTCTTTTTGAGTGTCTTTGATTTCTTAGGAGATGGAGTAGGTGTTGATCAGGGTTTTCTTTTCTTCCTGTCCACTCTCTTGAATTCAGCTGCCTTATCATTGTCAGAATCAAATGAGGTAGCCACAAGAGAGATATGTGCTACCAATTTTTGTTCTGATTTACTTCCTTTCACACTTGCAACAATACTACCAAGATTCATTAACCCCTCTATAACATATTTTACAAATTTAGAAGAATCTTTTATTAATTTTTCTCTTTTCTTTCTCTGATTTTGTATAGCAACACCACTCTCTATAGATTCAGTATTACCAAATATCCTGTCTATCGGTTTTGGTGGAGCATCTAGGAGTATTCTAGCATATGAATCTAAGATGTGTGAATCTACCTCATATCACATCTCTGTAATCTAGATAGTTCTTGGTCTAACTGACTCAATCCAAATTTCATCTTTTGATAACAAAGCATATTTGTTTATCATACATATCAATAATGCTTTGGGGAATCCTTGCCCTTTGTCTCATTTTAGCTTGAAAATTATTGAAATACTCTTTTACTAGTTTTTCATTATCAGATGCCATGTCAGTAATTGCCTCCTTTATTTGTTTTCCAACAAAAATATAATAGGCAAAATCCTTATGTCCAATACTAGGAATATCCTTTGAAAAGTAAAGTAATAAACACACAATCAAATTTCCAAATTTAAAGGTTCCCTTCTTATCTCCTTTTATTTTATCCAAATTCTCTAGCAATTCATCCTTTAACCATTCATAGATGTCAATTTTAGCATTATTCAAGATCATCTCATGAGCACTATGAATGCATAAACTAGATACAGAATTCAGTCTGTTAGTATGAGCAATTTTATAACCAATGACCATTCTTGTAAATTTAACATTGTTATCTTAAATATCATTGACCCTAAGTGATCGATTGTCAGATGTTGCATCGGTTAAGCTCATAACCTCTTTGTTTGGAATTTTCCTTTTCTTGTCAAGCCTAGTGTCGGTGGAGGGTAAACTAGCAACAACTCTTATAGCTTCCTTAGTGATCTTAAATACTTAGTCTAACCACATAAAGTCACCGTGAACCCTACTAAGAACATAGTAGACGGTTTCATCTAAGAATTCTGGCATATGGAGGATGTCAATGAACCCTAATTCCTCAACAATCTTGTGTTCTAGTTTAACTACCCCATGTTTGTCAATGATAAAATTTATTAACATATTCTTCAAATCTTCAGACCCTAAGCTTTCAATGTTACAATGTATGTATGCCCTAGGGTCTTCAGCAAACGTGACTCCCTTTGAGATTCTAGAAAATACACCAATGGAGACATCCAGTTTTGCTATCTTAGGAATTATTTTGAAAATGGGTTTAGGTCATTTTATATTCTCCACAATGGTAGGGTTTGCAACGAATTCAAGAATGGAGGATGAAGAAGCCATTGCCTAAGATAAATACCTTTTAGCTGAGAAATCCTTGAATGCTCTGAAAAACCTTTGCTGCTTCACCTTTGGGATGTCTTTTGTCAATTTTGCTCCCTTTGAATGCTTGAATTCTTAGTGAGATGAAATGAGAAGTTACAGTGCCTTTATAACCAAAAAGTTAACTTGCAGCCGCAATAAATGCTTTGTCGGTGAAGTCAAAATTCCACATATCTGCCGATAAAGAAGAATTATAACTTCTTACCACCAACTAAGGGTAAATGCATGATTTTCAATTAGCTACCTTACCCCTAAGGATTATTCCTTAGTTAGATGAAGAATATCTTGTCGGTGAAGGATTGCCCTATTCTACTAGTGGAGAGACAGATTCATCAATTCTATGATCTCTCTTTCTGATCCATTGTTTAGAAAATTCTTGCTTGATTTCATTCACCTTTTCTTTACCTTTGTCATTATATACTTTGTTGTTCACCTGTACACTCTTTCTTATAAAAAATTTTGCAATATGCCTAATCTTGTTACATGCATAACAAGTTACATTGTTTCTTTGAATAGATTTTCCATAACCTTGACTTGTTTGAGTTATGCATTGATTAGATAAATGTCCAAATATACCACAAACATAGCATTTTGTTAGTGAACAGATTTGTCCTTTCTTAAAATGATCAATTTTAAACTTTGTCACCTTCTTTTAAAGACAAGTGTTCAGCTAAACAGTTGGGTAAATGTTGTATAAATCATTTCCCTCAGAATTTTTGATAGGTACAGCTCCCTATTTTAGTTATTCAAGGAATAATCTAATTAATTATTTTAGCAGTAGCTTTTAACCAGAAAGCATGTAAGGCTACCTACTTCATTCTTGGATGAGAGGCCAATAGTTCACACATTTTTTAGAAAAATACTATCTTTCTAATCTTTACAATGCAAGAGATGAAAATAACTGAATCAAAGTTTAGAACACCATTCCCATAATTCCAATAAGAAACAAACAGATAAGAGAAACCGAATCTGTTTTCAGACACAAATCATTTCCTAAGAACAAACACCCAAAGGAAGGAGTATCAAAAAAATAATAGTTTTCTGTAATAGAAAGGTCATTACTACTATTTGATTAGATAAGCATATGCAAAGATATGTATCTACACAGATTCAAAACCCACAGATTTTCCTTCTCCCAAATTTAGTATGATCTTTATATAAATATTCTCTTGCAACAAAGGCATGATAATACATCTATAAATCCTTTTCCATTTTAGATTTAGAAGTTTGATCCTTCCTTCTTCAAAACAGAAACTTCACAAAATAGAGGAAAAACAAAAACTAACTAAAATCTTCTTACTAGATCTAACCCCTATTCCATCTATCTTTCCTTTATTTATAGTTTTTAGAACAGGGGAGGTCCCCCTGAAAACTCGAGCTCCCCTAAAACAGTTACGAAACCAACATGATGTATCTTGGGATAGATGTCTCGAAGTTTTTGTATAAACATGAAACATTACAAAAATAAAAGAAATCGGGCCTGAATCAATGCACTATGTTACTTCCTATCATCATCATCCTCTCCGCTTTTGCAGGTGTCGTGGGCAGTGGTGAGTTCTTGAATAATAGACTGGTTTGGAACTTTCATCGTGTTGAGCTTTGCCTTCATCACCTCCTTATTTCACCGGTGCTTCACCATCTTTTTGGCATGTTTCAACAACTGATCATTTCCAATGATAGTCATGGACTCAATCCTTGCCACCCTTGTTATATCTTCTAGAGTGAAATTACCCTTGGCCTTGATTTTCTCCATGTTTATCCAGAAAGCCCTGATTGCATCCTATGTGTTCAACCCACAAATTCCCAATTGCCAATCATGGTCAGGGTTAACCACATTGTTATCATCCACTATACTTCACTGGAGATCCTGGAGCTCGTAAATAGAGGTCTTAGCAGCGGAGATCATAGACTTGAAGGTAAGCACCTACCACATTATGGTTTTCTTTAGCACAAAGAGCTAACATTCATCTGCTATCAGTTTGATTGAGTGTTCCATCAGGAACCTAGTAACTCCATATTCTTCTACTTTGGTGAACAAGGGCAAGATATTCTGCCGCTTGTGTTCCTCCTTCTCCCATGCCAAAAGATGATTTTGAACTTTGGTGATAAGACTCTATATCTCATCGCATAACCTCTGAGAGTTAGTGATGTACTTCTCCCCATCCTTGATTATTCCCTCAATCCATTTCTCCATGGCTTCTGCAATACTCTTGGCCCGTTGAACTTGGTTCATCAACTTTTTATTTTCTAGTGAGGTTGGGTCGAAGTTCTCTATAGCATGAGATATTGGGAGTGCCCCAAAGCAACCAATATTGTCGATGAACTAGGCAAGAACATTTATGTGTCACTTTAGCTCTCTCTTTTCTTGCCCATCCTTCTCCGATCTAGTGAGCATTTTCTTTGCCGATACTTGGAAGAAATGATTGTCTGAGTCTCTACTCATATTTCCTAGTTCCACCTTCATGATCTTGAAATCATCAGGACTAGCCTCCTTGTTTTCGTCCTTGGGTTTGTACGAGGTGATTTCAACAACCCATTTTCTAGTTGCTTCATCATTGTGCAGGCGAGCAACGGTCTTGACCCTTTTCAGCTTAGGACTTTTCTTTGTATACTTAATGACCATCTCCTGAATCGAGATAGTCACGGAAAGAAAATTCTACTTTTTGTTCACCGAAGTGGTCAACCACTTAGGAGTTGCATTGGAGTTGGTTGTTCCTTCAACCGCTTTGGAAGGTGGCGTCATAGCCATAGTCACCGTATGGGAATCTAGGGCATTAGCAACATTGTTATCCAAGTCCTCAACCTCAAATATCTAGGCATCAAGAATTGTATCTTTCACCCCTGTAGCCTTCGCTTGATCCATCTTTCTTTGAGCGACACTTTGGGACTGGGTATACTAAGGAGTACAAAAATCCAAAGCTGAATTAGACCTATGTCTAAGCTAGAGTGGCTTGTTATCCTTACCTGCATGAACATGCATAGAAGCATTGTTAGAAAGACACTTTGGTGAACATAGTGGAACCTCATTACTCTTCGCAGAATTAGGCTTAATGCCTAATCACGCTGCTCTCTTCCTGGTAATCCATGGTGCAGTCCTTTCCAAAACTTCTTTGGTCCTTAACTGTATATCATCTTTCTCTTCCACATCCCAGTTAATTGAAGGCATTTCAATTTCTGCATGAGCTAAGTATCCTGGTTCAAATAGCTCTAGATAGTCCTCTTCAAGCCCCTTAGTGTCCAACTTGACCTGCAATGAAACAACTTGTTCTAAGACCATCCTCATGCTTCCTCTCTTGAACACCTCGAGTTCATTAGCACAATATTCCTAGAAATCCTCTAATTGTGGCATTGGGAGGTATGGCATTAGACCCAGACTTCAGGAAAAACCTTTGTTATCGAAACCTTTGCTTTCAGGATACAGAGAAAAATTGAAATTCCTAAGATCTGCTCCAATACTCAAGGTGTCAGACATCAAACTATAGGACAACACACCGAATTGGATGGGCAAATGACCCTCCCATTTATCCCTAGGTTGTTCCTTTTTTATTATAGAGGTCAGCTGTGTACATAGCTCTATTAGAACAAACTAGTTTGAACAAAAGTGAGGGATCTTGAAAGGCTCCTCTTCAAAGCGGCCTATCCTTATGTAATAGAAGCATGGAAACTGGGTATAAAAACTACCAAACCTCTTTATCAATGTTTCTGCATCCTCAGAGATTCTTGTGGCTTTTATATTCTTCAATTCATGACACAAGTCACCTAGGAAAGCATTGTGCACCTTTCTGAAATCCTGTAAGGCCTTATCCTTTTGCAACATGGGATAGAACTCATATACGGGGACACCCTCCTCAGTGGGTTGTTTTGGTATTCCGACCAACTCTTTAACACATGCCAAACAATACAAGAGATATGAAAACATAAAGAAGTTCTATTTGAACTATTTAGCCATACTCAATTGTTCTCTCATTGAATCAGCAATTAATTTAGCTCAATCTAGATACTGCTTCCCTTCCAAAACTAGCTACACATAGCAAAAAATCCAGTCGTCAAAGTTGTAAGCTTCGACAGACCCTCTGACCCGATGCAACAAAAGCATAACATCATGAATATGAGGCAACACGTGGTTCTTATTAGGATTCTTGGGTAACCTGGAACCACCCCTTTGAGGAACCTTCAACTAGAATTTTGCTACATTGTTACAGTGTCTAGCTCTATCGGTGTTGAACTCGGTGATCGACTGAGCAGGGGAAAAATTGGAGAACTAGTAATCGGGTATCTTGAAGACGGAGGAAATTACTTCATGATTAATGGCAAGAAGGGTTTCACCATTGTCTCTCCTAATGGTGTCAGACACTGGGTCATATCTAGTGATACATTCTCGAAGCAATTCTGGGCAAGGAACAGCTGGGGGAAAGGTTTTCACCTCTATGAGGCCACTACTCAAAATCTCCACACCAAAAGATTTGTCAATTCCCTTGAACACCCTCTCTTTCAAAACCTCAATATTTTCCACTTTTAGGTCGGTATCGCTAACTATGGGTTCAATACATGCGAGGCTAAAAACATTCCTGAACAAATGCAGTGTAGACTTCATAATTCAAAGCAATGAACCTTAATCGGTTGCAGCAAAACATTCTATGAGAGAGAAAATGCAAGCAGAAACTACTGGAGAGAACAGGAAAAGGACTCACCTTCATAGTTGAACAACCAGATGATGACTAGAAGCAAACGAGACTTCTATCTAGGAAAAACAAAAACCGCAGCAACGAGGAACAAATGCAGAGCACTAGTAATCCTTGATACCTTATAGTGAGGGCAATGATGCGAGACCATTGAATGCAATAATTTTAATTGTTAGTGTGAGTGTGTTAAGTTTGTGGATTGGACCTCACACGCACATATTGAATGCATGGCGGCATTTTTTAAGTAACCACCAGTTCCTGAAATGATTACTTGCTTCAAAAAGCCAAGGATTGACGTCACTTAAGACATGGTTCACCTTTCTCATATTTGGCAATAAATGCAGTATCAAATCATTTAACCCATAGGACCCACCAACTTCATACTCATTCGAACACCCTGAATAGACTTCATTAGCGTTCAAACAGTTCAAGATGTACGCTGCACTCAAGGAAAATTTATGGTGAGAAAATTGCTTATGCCATGTTGCTGATCATTTGCGCTATGTTGAACATGTTGAACACATTTGAACCTCTTAAACTTGGTTCAAGGAGTTCAACACCCGGAGAGGAATGAAGTAACATATCACCAAACAAAAACTTTTAAAAAGAGCTACTACAAAACACTTAAAGAAAATATTAGTATAAAAACCTTCCCGAACACCCAGGAACCTATGGAACCTAAATGAACCTATTGAACCCAGCTCAAGACGGTTCAACATGTTCACAGAGTTCAGCCAATTACTAAAATTTGACATTTGTGATTGAAGGAGGATTTATAGACATACTAGGGACTTGAACCAAGGTGTCACAAGAAGGATAAGGACTCTGAATGGAAGTTTTATAGGGTGACTTGTTCTTGCCATGAGGGGTAAATAATGCAGTAACACATTTCAAATTCAATCTACAATTTTCTAAGTTATGACCATTTTTATTGCATTTGGAACATTGACCAATGGATGAGTTTGTACTCTAATTATTCCTAAATCCATACAAATTTTCTCTATGACCAAATTTGTTGCAATTAAAATTTTTTCCATTGAATTTATAAGCATTAGGTTGCCTTACCAGTTTGCTGTCATCATGATTGTTTGCAGTTCCAAAACTTTCTCCATGTTCAAATCCAAGTCCAACTGTTTCTCCATCAAGTTTCTGACTTTTCAACATATCATCAAGCTTATCTGAACTCTTCTTGAATTTGTCTTTATATTCATTTGTAGTGACCAACTCACTTTCTAGACTGCTAAGTTGTCTCATAAGTTCCTCTTTGTCATATTGCATGTGAATCAAATCTATTTTGAGCATATCATTTTCATAACTGAGCCTTAGAGATTCATCTGATCTTTCATTAAGTCTTTTGGCCAAATCTTCTCCATTCCTCTTTCTATCTTCAATTTCCTTGCATAGTCTCATGGTTAAATCTTGCATCTCATTCTTCACGTTACTATTTTCTTGTCTCAATTTTTCTTTAATATCTCTAAGAGTTTCCTTTTCTTCATCATCTTGGTTTTTTAATTGCACATGTAATTCTTTTCTCTTATTATTTGCTATCACCAAGTTTTCTTGAAGTGCTTTGATGAATTCCCGAGCAGTTATAGGTTCATCTTCCAATTTGATATTCTTCAATTTTTTTGCATCAAAATCTTCAAGATCTCCTTCCAATTGTTGTCTCAATCTTTCCATTGGTACCAATTTCAGAATCTTCCTCAAGGTGTTAGGCTTCTACAAATAGAGGACTAGGCTCTGATACCAATTGTTAGATACTTGATCAGTTCCAAACACACTGAGAGGGGGGGGGAGTGAATTAGTGTCTAACCAGTAGATGAAAGATTTAAACTTGTTTTAAACTTTATAACCCAAATTAATATACTAGTAAGCAAATAATAATGCAGTAAAGAGAAACAAAGTATAACTATCGATACACACCATAACATCGATATTTTTGGCGAGGAAACCCGATAAAGGAAAAACCTCGGTGGGATTTGTGACCCACAATATTTACTCACTGGCCAATATGAATAAATATTACTTGTACAATAAGGGCCTGCACATGCAAGAAGGCCAATAGCCTAGAGCTCACTGCTCAACAACAAAATGGAGTCACACTGACTACAAATGGATGGTTAGATCTAATAATAATATACTTCTTTAAAATAGCATCTGCAATGCTGGATTCAGTACCGGTTTAGACTTTGTCTGATACCTCTGCCATAAACCTTGCTTCACTTTGCTCTTCTCTTATTCGCTCATAAGATAATTACAACAAAATGCATATACAATTTATTCACTATCATAACCTATCACATCTCATATATCACTTCCTTACATTACCTAATTACGTTTCATAATGACCTACAAGATCTCATACATATATGAGTCTTTACAATACATCATGTCGGCTATATAAATATAATTACAATACAAAACAATATTATTTTCAGTCATCTTAGAGTGCTAGTATGATCTGCTATCGGTGTAGACTAGATGCCGGTGTGAATAATCTTTGTAGTAACTAACAGTTCCAGTAGATGATGTTTGTTGCTGGTGTAACATGTGAACCATGTTACTAGTTGGTTGCCATCAATGACGACATCAACTATTCTCACTTGAGTGTATAATGCCAATGGGGACAATGTGCAAATATGTGTTTTGATTGACTAAGTGATTTGTTGTCATTGGTGTTTTCATTGATGCCAACATATTCTTCTATGTCTTATAGTGTTGTAGTCAAATTAAGTGAGTTGGTTTGGCCAGTGTGTTGAAAATGAGTTGTTGTAGATTAAAGAGTTTTGAGATATAAGTATCTCTAGTTGATTCAACTCAATTTTGACTGGTTCACATGGAGATTTTGTTGGCAATTGACAATTATTTGATTGGTTTCAATATTTTGTCATTGATAATAACATGTTATGGCTTTCATTCCTTGGTTTGGTTGTTCACCGGTAGACACTTCACCACCACCAACACCGGCAATAACAAGTATCTTCATCGATAGGAAGGATTCTTTGGGTACCGGAATTGCAAGCCGACATAAATCACATTTAGGATGCCAGTATAGGAGGCTAACATCATTTGGGAGATCCAACAATTGGCAATTAATTTTGATATTTATGTATATATGTAATTGAGTTGACATGTATATTCATTTTTTTATTACCTATGCAAGCCAACATAAGGCATGAAACATTGTAGGGGCATATAGGTTAGTTAATTAGATCATTTTGTGATATGTCAGGTTATGAGATATGAGGGTAATATTTGTAATGAGAGGAATGTTGATTTCATAAGAGATTATTCCGGTAAGGGTTTAAGGTTGTAGAACCGAAACAAACAATGCTTGAATTGAAACTCAATTAGGCATAGCAAATGATGAATAGTAAGAGGGGGGGTGAATTAGTATGCCAAAAATCTTTGTAGTAAAACACTTTGGAAGACTAACAGTAAATCGGTAAAATAGTTTAGCAGACAAACTAGTTAGTACACATGCAAACCAAATAAAAAAAAAATGCATTTATCCACAGAAGCACAAACACCACAACACAAGGGATTTTGACGTGCAAACCCAAATGGGAAAAACCATGGTGAGATAGAACTCAAAAGTAACTATCTGTAGAATAGGAACTAGACTGGTTAAGGTCAAAATGGTTAAGGTCTTACAATGTTCTTTACCAGAACAGATCCTGTTAGGAATCTCAATCTCTGTTAGGAGATAACTCCAATTAAAGACTACCTTGCTAGAGGATTTTAGATGCACAGATCTGAACCACCTTGTTAGAAGATTTACAAAAGGCTTTTGGGCCAACCCGGTTAAGGGCTACAGACTTGTCAAAGATGTGAGTAATCAACAAGTGTTTGATCTAGCTTATAGCACAAACTGCTTGGTTAGATCTTTGATAGCTCATTCCTAATGCTTTCCAGCATTACTTCAGTCTTCCACACATTCAGACTCTCTATATTTCATCAACCACCTTAAACCCTAGCAATAGCATTGACCACATAACAACAACAAACAAAAACCCTAGACATGATGTCCTTATAAAGGAATCTGATTTCATGTCGGTCCAATAGGATTACAATACAATTTCCTAGGTTCAATGCATCTAGACATATTTTGGTAACACGAGACAAAATGCACCGCCAAAGTGTCAGCACCATCAAACAATCCATGGATCATAACTCATCACAAATTGCCGGTTGGTAACTCATCATAGAGTTTAATTAGTTCATACAAAATACTAGTTGTCAGCTTAACAAAATGAAGACTGGAAAAATGTGTTATGCCACTTTGATCCCTCGTATCGCTTGAGATCCATGAACTGCTTGGGGTCGACATGCTACTTCAGACCAGGAAACACATTCTGCAAAACACCAATAGTCTAAAGACTATAATACAACATACCAGTTGGAACAAATACTGGTTGTGCTCTAACTCATACATATAAAGGAGATCTCAATGCAAGTGTGTGTCCATCAATGACAATCACAACATAAACATAAAAAATGCCAACAATCTCCCCCTTTGGCATTGATGGCAACACTTAGGAAAATAAAATTTTGACATCTAAGTGTTCTACAACAAAATCATGCCATTAGCAAAATTGGTCCCCCTAAGCATATACACTATCCTTTTGACAATACAATGTATAACAATTTTGTATATAGAGCATAAACATTGAGATATTTAGAGCATATATCAAATTTTTGATTACCAGATACTTCTCCCAAATAGAATACTTCTCCCCCTTTGCCAACAATGACAAAGTATAGTTGAACAACCCTATTTTTAGTTGATAGTAAAATAATAAAATTTTATGACAATAAGGAATAATACTTGTCAAAAATAGATTTAAAGTCCTGCAAGAATTGTTTCATTGACAAAGACCAAGACTCAAGTAGAGAGTTGGGTACTTCTTTCTTTGTCTGCATCTAGGAGACCTCTTCTTCCATGGTGTCAATTGTGCTTATCTCCTGTGTCACTGTCAAGGCATCTATATTTAGATAGCACTTTTGAAGAATTTGTAGATGTGGGAGTAGAACCAGTTGTAGCTCCTACAAATTTGTAGACTGGGTGCTGATCTCTTACTCCATTTTTGTTGACTGGATGTGAAACTGGTGAACAATTTGCCCATAAGCTGTGAAGGAGTCATAAGGCGGCTTGAATTGCTCATGTAGGACTGTAAGTCTATTTGAAGCTTTTTCTTCTGAGCTAGCACATCATCACAGAACAAATGGGGTTGGCAGATCTTGCTTAGTAGCATATTCCCTTCATCCATAGCATCCCTTATATCCTTTTATTCTTTTTGCAGTCCAGATCGAAGCTCATTCAACTTCTTCACCAAAGCTATATTAAGAGATTTTTGATGCTCTTTCTTGACATTTGCCTCTGCTGCCTCTTCTAGGCTCTGCACTTGATCAACTACTACTGTGCATAGGAGCTTTCGTTTGGCTAGTGATGATTCAGTATTGGGAAGGTTTGTACTGGATATCAAATTGGTAAGAGTGTCCACCGCAGCTTGGATCACGTCTTCCTCCTTCTTCCTCCTTATTGCTTCAAGGGTATCTTTAGAAATCTTAATGCTCTATAGTAGTTCTATTTCACTTGTAGACTGGAGGTCAATAGGACTGGTGAGGTCAGCCGGTTTGGCTAGACTATCAGTTGCCTTTCGAGTCTCCATCTATGTATTCTTTGCCACTTCTACTTTCTTGTCCTCCTCTGCTTTCTTCTTTGCTTCTTTTCTCTTTTCCTCTTCCTTATCCTCCTCTGCCTTCTTCTTCATTTCTTCCTTCTACTTCTTCTCTGCCTTGTCTTCCTCTTCCTTCTTCTTTTCTACTTCCTTTTGCTTCTCTTCTTCCTTTCTCATCTTCTCATCCTCTTCCTCTTTCTTCTTCCTTGCATCTTCCTATTTCTTTTTCTCTTCATCCACTTTTCTCTTATCCTCCTCTTTCCTTTTCTTCTCTTCTTCATCTTGCTTCTTTTTCTCCTCTTCATCCTTCTTCTTCTTCTCCTCTTTATCTTTCTTCTTCTTCTTCTCTTCTTCATCCTTTTTCTTCTTCTCCTCTTCATCTTTCTTCTTCTTCTTCTCTTCTTCATCCTTTTTCTTCTTCTCCTCTTCATCTTTCTTCTTCTTCTTCTCTTCTTCATCATTTTTCTTCTTCATGGCCTATTCCTTTGTCGCTTCTTGTCTGTCCTTAGCTTTCTTATCAACCTGTTCAGCCCATTGCTCCTATCCTGTTGCCTCAGATGGTGTTTCCTAAGTAATATCTTCTACATCTAGGGCATCGACATCAATAGTGTCGATCGGTTCAACAACCGAGTTTCCTTCATCATCAAATACTTCATCCGGTTTGGATATAACTGGTTCACTTTCAGCTTGTCGGTTGGCTAGACGCGCTTTGTGAGTCTGGACAACGGTTGCCATATACTGATGAGTGTCCTTTTCGACAACATCAACTCTTCCTTCTAGCAGCCAGAGTCTTCTTCTTCTAGTGAAGAAGAGTCCTAAGTATTGAGAAATGATAGGTCAGAAAAGTATTGAGCAATGATTTTGGATAGGTCAGAAAAGTATTGAGCAATGATTTTTTCCCTCATTTCTTGTTCCCTTTCTGTGGCAATGCACCATTTATTATCTAGGGACTTATACAAAGAATCTGGTGTCTCATATCTAATTTTTGAGGGCGACCGGTCATTAGCACATAAATATTTAATGATTTCATTTTCAACAGCTTCTTGTTCATCATCATTGAAATCATCAAAACAATCAATCAAATCATTCAACAGTTTTCTCCTAATATTTTTTATGGTTCTTTGACAATGTGTCAAAGGTTTGTAGGAGGAGATGTCAATATTTACCAGTGCCGATGATGTCGGTTCATTCTTTATCTTTTTCTTTGCTTTCCTGGTCTTCTTAGGTTTTTCCTCAGACATAGTTTCTTCTGATTCTGGTGAGGCATTCCTTGTCTTCCTTTTCCTCTCAAAGACTTTAGTCGGTGCTGCTTTCGGTTTCTTCTTGGCTTGTGACCGTTTGGTTACTTTATTACTTGCTATTGTAACTGGTGCTGATGTAGAAGGCACTACCTTTCCTTTCTTTGCAAGGGACTCTACAACAAGTGCAACCCTTTCCAGATAGGTGTCGGTTCTCTTTTCATTGGGATCTAGGGGTGAGGCAATTAGGGTAGATTCATACCCATCCAGCATATCGTACATCACCTCATAGCCCATAGGGTCCACTTCTTCCTATCTAGGCTCAATAGCCTCCATTATGCATTGATCAACATTGATGATAAAGCAAATATCATCTTCATACTTCTTGACTATGTCACTGGATATCCTCATCCTTAGGCTCATTTTGCCTCTGAACTCATCAAAGTAGCTAGTTAGAACATCAAGATAGCCGGTTTCAATTGCTTGCAAACTTTCCTTGATCTACTTGTTTACCAATTGGTCCACAGACCACAGAATGTCTCCCATTCCTGGGAGGTATCCTTAGAAATAAAAGAATAGTCCAACTAGTAGCTGAACAAACTTGAACTTCAATGCATTATCCTATTTAATTGATTTCAAATTTAACAGGAGTTGCCTTTTCATACCGGTGCACCGGTCAAATGATGCATCCTCCTTTATCATCTGGTAAGCGGCATTTACCGCTGCAGCAAATATAGAGTTAATTCTGCTGGCTGAGAACATCCAGTATCCAATCACCATGCACACATATTTCATGAGGTCATCCTTGATGGAATTAACAGTCATTCCTCGTGTCACTCACTGAACCAGTGAGCTTGGACATCTCCATTTTACTGACCTTTCTTAGGGCCAGAACTTCTCTTGTATTGCAGAAACGGGTGATAGCATGACTAACTTGTGGCATGATATCATGCGTTCTCTCTAGGTACATTTTGTCACCATGGACTCTACTCAGAATGATCCTTATATGATCCTCTATGACATCCTCCAAGAAGTAAATAGCATTGTGGAGCTTCTTCTTCAAAATATTATACTACGGTTTCATCTTCTTATTCTTTCCACAAAATAAACGAAACTGGGAGTGGATAGCTAGAGACCCTAGGTCTTCAATCTTGTAATCTATGTAGTCAGAAATTCCCTCTTCTACTATCACACTAGCTAGAACTTGTGATAGGGCATTATATTTAGACTTTCATTGAATAAAACTTGTAGACTCAACAGATGCACTAGAACTGGTATGAGATGTGGAAGCCATGATAGAAAATTTAAAAACTTGAGAAATACCTTTTGAAACACGTGAATTTAGGGCTTGCAGATTCTCCTTCACTTCATACTCTGTCGGTTGCTGAATCAACACTTTGTGTTCTCCACTTGACCATTTGTAGTTTGAATTTGAATCTCCTTTGTGGTTTCTCAATTTCTCAAATTCTCAGCTCAAATCACCTTTTCATTGCTCTACTCTTTGAAAAACTTTTCTTGCTGGAAAACTGATAGTGAGAAATGATTTTAAAAATGCTTTTAAGCATATTCCTCACCTACCATCATTAATGCTTCTCCATTAGGGTGTAAACCCTAATTTGCCTTTTTACAATTTTCAATCTTCTGCCAAATGATAGGTATCACATATCGGTTAAGGTCTTTTACCAGTGTAAACCGGGGGTTCGAAACATTTTGGTATTTACTCCCCCTAAGCCTTTCTGAAGCTTAGTTTGCATGTTCTGTGATTTCCACACTAGGTGCAGAAATCAGTTCCTCTTGTAACACCACTAGTTTCTTCTTCTAGGTTTTGTTCATGTCCACTTGAACAGTGTCAACATTAATGTTTCCTTCTGGAGTGACTGGTATATTATCAAATATGTTCTTTCTTTATCTAAAGAATCTGGCAATGTGACCCGGTTTGTTGCAGTGATAGCAGACCAATCCAGGTGCTCTCCAAGGTCCATTGTTCATGTTTCCCTTCTTCCTTCTGCATGTTGTAGCAGTGTGACCATGACCATGATAGACCATATAGTTTTCTCTCCATCTGGTTGCTGCTTGATAGCCACTATTACCTGACTAATGATTATAGGTACTAAACCGGTTGGGATTCCAGTTCACAAAAGAGTCCGGACCAACTCCTTGATTCCTCTGAGGATACCTTCCGGTGTTGTGCATGACAGACCTACATTCAGATGCTCTATGCCCATACTTGTTGCATGCATAATAGTTACCATTGAATCTATAGGATCTAGGCTTATCATTTAGGAAATGAGGAAAATTGTTGTAAGCCTTGCTCCTACACACATTTGCAGTATGTCCTTCTTTAAGACAGTTGAAGAAAATAGGTTTAAAATTTTTCTTACCTTTGACCTTTGATGCCAGTTGATTCTTTGATGTTCCAGCATTTGTACTAGAGGTCTCACCTTCCTCATGACCAGAATAACCAAGTCCATCAATATTCTTGACAAGTTTGGCAGATTCAAGCTTTTGCTCTAGCTTGACAGTACTCTTGTTAAACTTAGTAAGTATTTCCTTTGACTCAGAGAGTTCCTTGGAAATAGCAGCATTTGTTTCCATTGTGTTTTCATTCTCAGAGATGGCTATGCTCAGTTCTCCTTGCATGTCTTCCTTCTTTTTGCCTGAGAGGCTTTATATTTAACCATAAGATCATCATAGGCCTGCTCAGACTGAGTGAGATGATGAGTAAGTTCCCTCAATGTGTATTCCCCCATATCTCTTTCCAAGTGGTTAAACTTATAGAAAGATAGGCTCTAATACCAATTGATGAATACTAGGAGGGGGGGGGGTGAATTAGTATGCAAAAAATCTTTGCACTAAAACACTTTGCAAGACTAATAGTAAACTGGTAAAATAGTTTAGCAGACAAACCGGTTAGTACACATGAAAACCAAATAGCAAATAACGCATTTATCCATAGAAGCACAAACACCATAACACAAGGGATTTTGACATGGAAACCCAAATGGGAAAAACCACGGTGAGATGGAAGTCACAAGTAACTATCTGCAGAATAGGAACTAGACCGGTTAAGGTCTTACAATGTTCTTTATGAGAATAGATCCTATTAGGAATCTCAATCTCTGTTAGGAGATAAGTCTGATTAAAGACTACCTTGCTAGAGGATTTTAGATCCACAAATGTGATCCACCTTGTTAGAAGATTTACAAAAGGCTTTTGGGCCTACCTAGTTAAGGGCTATAGACTTGTCAAAGATGTGAGTAATAAACAAGTGTTTGATCTAGCTAATAGCATAGATTGCTCAGTTAGATCCTTGATAGATCATTCCTAATGCTTTCCAGCATTACTTCAGTCTTCCACACATTCAAACTCTCTCTATTTCATCGACCACCTTAAACCCTAGCAACAACATTGACCACATAACAACAACAACAACCTAAAACCCTAGACATGATGTCCTTATAAAGGAATCTGATTTCATGTCAGTCCAATAGGATTACAATACAATTTCCCAGGTTCAATGCATCTAGACATATTCTGGTAACACGACACAAAATGTACCACCAAAGTGTTGGCACCGTCAAATAATCGGTGGATGGTAACTCATCATAAATTGTCAGTCGGTAACTCATCATAGAGTTTTACCAGTTCATACAAAATACTGGTTGCCGGTTTAACAAAGTGAAGACTGGAAAAATGTGTTATTCTGCTTTGATCCCTCGTACCGCTTGAGATCCATGAACTGCTTGGGGTCAACATGCCGCTACAGATCAGGAAATACATTCTGCAAAACACCAATAGTCTAAAGACTATAATACAACATACTGGTTGGAACAAATACTGGTTGTGCTCTAACTCATACATATAAAGGATATCTCAATGCAAGTCTATGTCCATCAATGACAATCACAACATAAACATCAAAAATGCTAACAACAGATACATTGTATGAGTTGAGTTTTATTTTTTCTTATTCAAAGTAACTACTTTCAGTGAGACTCTTTTATGAAGAGAAGTGTGCTCTAGGCTATAAGCCTTCCTGCAAGTGTAGGCCCCCATATTATGTAATATCTTTTCATATGGCCAGTGGATTGGTATTGTGGGTCAGAAAGCCCACCATGGTGTTACATCTTTGAGGTTTTCCATGTATAATTCTCCCTATTATGGTATTCATTTGTGTCATTGGCTTATTGATTACTTTACTTCTTTCAATCTTATATGTAGCAGTTTACTGGTTGGTGAATGCATGGTTTAATAATTTTAAAATTGCATATTTCGGTAGAACATTGATTCACCCCCCCTCCTCTCAGTGTTCTTGGATTCCAACAATTGGTATCAAAGCCTTATGCCTCAGAGGAAGTTAAACAACTTGAGGGAGATCCTTAATCCAAAATCTATGGATATAAGTTTGGAGAGACAACTTGAGGTAGCACTTGAAGATTATGATGCTGAAAGGATGAACTTGAAGTTACAAGATGAATTGAATTATTCTTAGGAATTCATTCTTATCCTATAGGAGAGGTTGTCATTTTTTCAAGCTAGGAGGAAGGAACTACTGCAAAATCATGATAATAAAGAGAAAGATGCCCTTAACGAAAAATGTCAGAAGCTGAGTCAGCAGAACATGGTCATGAGGAATGAAATGCAAGCCCTAAATATGAGAATGTCAAAGGAGATTGAAGACCAATAGATGAATGAAGAAAACCTTGGGAGATCTCTAAAAGATAAATCTGAAGAATGCATCTAGTCGGTTCATAAAAATGATATGTTGAGAACTAAATTAGTGTAATCCCAAAGAAATGAACAAGAACTTGAAAGACAAATGATAATCTTAAGAGATGATACAACTATTGCAAGTGAGTACAAGGATAGACTCAAGGTTAGTTCAACACAACTTGATGAATTATTGAAAAGACAAAGACAAAATGAAGATTCTAGTGGACTTGGATTTGAACAAGGTCAAAGCTCTAGTACTGCAAATGAAGATCAGGACTAGAAGGCACTGGTAAGGCATCTTAATTACTACAAATTTAATGGTAGATGCTTTGTTTGTAATAAATCTGGTCATATGGCTAGGCAATGTAGAAATAGACCAAATCAAAACTATAATTCTGCTCCCAGTCATTGTTATAAATGTAATAAGAATGGTCATAAGACAAAAGATTGCAAAATGAATGTTAAAATTCATGCATGTGGAAAATTGGGACATATGGCTAATCAGTGTAGGTCAAGCTATTATACCAGTTTTAGCAAAGCAATTCAAAAGAACAATGTTACATGTTATGCATGCAACAAGATTGGAGATATAGCTAAGTTATGTAGAAGCAAAATTCCACCGGTTAACAATGATAGATCAAATGATAAAGGGAAAGAGAAGGTCAATGAAATCCGACAAGATCATACCAAGAGATGGGTCAGGAAGTCAGATGATCAATCAGCAGATGGGAATACTCCAGTTACTCAACCTATAGAGAAGGTTTCTCCAACATTGACAGGAAGCTCATCTGGTAACTGAGGCAGATGCCTTAGGGGTAGGCAAAATTCATGAAAATATTACTTAAGCCTCAGGAAGGAGTTCTGGAAGATGTTCTAGACATTGGAAATGTTTATCCGACATGGAGATGTTTGACCAAGATCCCGTATCTTTCACCTGAAGTAATTAATATCAATGATAGATTAGGGTTTTTCTTGAAGGTTAAAAGGTTGAATTCACTTCATTTATGATCACCTTGCTTTCAGAGCGATTTAGAGAAAGTCTAAGGTGATTAAGTGCGATTAGATATCTTCTTCAACGATTCCACCAACAATCAGAAGAGTTCTTTAGGGTTTCACTGGCAATTATTTCTTAGGTATTTATCTTTCATCATGGAAGTGGGATCAACCTCTGCACCTACTTTTATTGCAAATCCTACTGTTGTTGAGGTTAAGGATTGTCCTAGGCTGATTTTCAAGCAATGTATAGATATTGCCACCATGGATGATTTGGTTGGCGCATTTTCTCGTGTTCTGGAAGGAGTTGTATATGTGGAAGATGCCAAAGCATACATTCACTACCACATTGATGATCTAGGTACCAGTGATATCAAGAGCATGTAATGAGAAAGTTGATGGGAGACTCTAGAAAGATCAAGCCTGAGTATAAGAATATTCAGGATCTAGGGTTTATTGGCATTATGGATATTCCTGAATTTAAAAATGAGATCATCAAATATGTATTGAGAAAAGTACATAAAGAATTCATCTAGTTGGACAGACCTTACAAGATCTCGAAGGAGGCCATTAGGGCCATCATCGGTTTGCCATAGATCAGTTAGCATCTAGAGAAAAATATTTCTAATGATCAAGTTAACAAACTCACCAGTGCAACTTCAGACTGGCGATCGATGAGGGTTAGCACTATTACTGATAGAGATATCAAATTTGGCAGCATGATTATTGGATACATAGTAACCCAATCCAATCATCCTAATTTTGTTTCTAGATCCCGAATTTATGCTGCACATAAGATCATGAGGAAAAATGAGAAGTCGGATCTCTGTGGATGGATGTTAGATGAGTTGTTAATCAACCTAGGAATATCAAAGGAGAGAAGAAGAGGATATTCCAGTATGGGAATCTTATTGTCTACTTGATGTTTTTGATTAATGAAACTGTTAGTTTTGGGAAGATAAAATGGGCATTTGTTATCTTGGTTGGAAGACAACTGAAACATTCTATTGCTACTCTGGGTAGTCAGCGAGATGACAAGGTTTGGGGTTACTTCAAGGAATTCTAGAAGGCAATGAAATCTAGGGGAAGGGTTCCTAACAATATTTTTGAGAAATACTCAACTGAGATCTTCTTTATGGTTAAAAAGGATGTGACCTTGATGGAAGTAGTCAAACTCTGGAAGATCTAGATAGAGGAAATGGGATATGAGGTTGATGCTTAGATTTTGGATGCTTATGCAAAGAGTTAATTAATGCACCTATTGATGAAGCTGAGAAATCCTTTAGTACTACAAAACCAAAGAAGAAATAGATTCAAACCGAATTTAACAAGAAGAAGAGGGAGAAATAGTAGGCCAAAGCCAGTAAATTTTTTGAACAGGTATCTCGGGACATAAAGGCATTAATGGATGTTGTTCTGGAAAAAAGAAGGAAGAGGAAAGAGCCTGAAGTTTTTATTGAGCCTATTCCATGAGACTCTAGAACTAAAGATGACACACCCTTAGCATTCAAGAGGGTATTAAGGAACAAAGGTGAGGAGACTAAGGAGGAAGAAAGGATGCAACTAGTAAGGAAAGACACAATCAAGGTACTATTGGCATTTCATAAAGATTGAATTAATGAAGTATAAGTATTGTCATTGATGTTAATTGTAACCAGTAGTTGAGCAAGTAAAGGAAACTAGTATTACTATTGCAGCAATCAGATCAACTAATAACCCTACCTGTTGATATGCCAAACCCTAACCAATGGAGGTTAGTGAATCGGTTGTGTTGATCTATGGTCAAATGGTGATCAGAGATGATTATGCCACATATGCATGATACACATGATGAGTTTCAAAGGGGTTTTGGAGTGTAGAGATAATTGTTTTATCTTGGGAATGAGTGAGTGCATAACATGAAGTGGAAACTGCATGATGAGTTACACGATCCTATGCGCGGTGATCAAGGAGTGGTCTAGGTTGTCTTGTACAATATGCAAATGATTTCTATCTAATCCAATGGTTATGTTTGAACTGATTTGTTTGTAATCTGTATGAGATCTTAGGTTTTGTGATGTGTTACTGACCTATTGTTTTGCTTATAAGGTCGATAAGTTGTTTTGTAGTAGTGTTGGCAATTTTGGTTAAGTGTCAGTGTGATTGATTGCTGAACCAAAATGAGTATCTGCGGGATGTTTGAAGGCAGATAGGACCATGAAAAGGATCTCATCAAGTAGAGTAGTGCTATTACTAGATCAACAAAAAGCTTGTTGTTCTCTTGTAATGCCCCGCCAGGAAACCCTTAAAGGGTTTAAGTTAAAAACACTCAATTAGAGTGTAAATATTTTTTTTTTAAATAATAATTAAGAGCGTTAATGAAAAGTTACAATATTAAGATAGATTGAAGTTATCTCTAAGTTATCTCTAAGTAGATAACACAGCGGAAGGCTAAAACGATCCTAAGGAGTTTCCCAACATGATTACATAACCTTACCACCTAACTCAACTTGTGTCATTAGATTCATTAAACTGGATATCTTAATTATGAGATAATGCATAGATCTTGATTATATACGTGTTTAATGGTTTGACATCTTATAATTTTAGAAAGCGTTCATTTACTCTGGGTGGTTAGGAGGTCATGGTGAGGTTATTTACTCAAAGTACATTAGCACCTAATTAATTTAAGAGGCCTCCCTTAAGGTTTAATGCGTTTTGAATAACGAAGTTCATTCACTCGGTTTTAAGATGTTCACCCACATTGATATCTTCCTTGAATATTAAAAGTATGGTTAATAAGAAGAATTTGTTCATTAAGGATTAAACTCCCATTAATAGAGTGTGGTTCCCTCATTAAGGTTTGAGCATAACCAAACTAAAGATTCATAGTTTCTTTATGGAGGATAGAATGCAAGTAGCCATAGAGTTCATTCATTGAAGTTTTAATAAATGCAAATAAATGGACTAATTTCATTAAGGTGGATATGCATTAGGACACACAAGAGCATCCTTTAAATTAAAATATCGTTAGCTAGATGACATTCATCATTTCAAGATTAGAATAATAAGATCATAGTGACGTTCTCCTGTTAGGGTTAAAATACATTTATCTTATTGCATATCACTTTTTTTTTTGTTAAATGAAGTTAATATGAGAGAGATACTTTTACTAAGATTTAATGTATAAACAACTAATCAATTATTTCCCATTTTAGTTCAATTTTAGCAATCATAAGGGATTCTTTTTTTTCATAAGGGTTATAACATGGATATCTAGTTGAGTCCACACAATTATCAAATTAATCTGGTGAGGATTATTGGTTATAATGACAACATAAATAACTAAATATATTCATCCAATATAGTGGAATATAATTAACATGGCGTTGCTCATTTAAGAAGATAAAAGTAATTACCTATATGTTGATCATCCTTTAGATTCCAACTTAGAAATTATAAAATTAATTCTATCTTTATTTCCCCTACTCATTTGTTCAATTTACATGCTTAATAACAAGTTAATCCGATGATGTAATATAGCAAGATTATTTCCACTATTACAACTTTAATTAACATATTTTAAATACCTTGCCATAATCATAATTTACATTGTCTTATGAATCTGATTTACTACATTACTCAAGATGACTGATTTTGTGCATTTGATTTAAATTCGTTAATTTTCCATCATACACTTATGAATAGCAACCATACATGATAACTTAAAGCATGAAACAAAGGAAACTAAAACATCGCATAACACAAATATGATCTCGGAGTTCACCCCTAAAGGGCTACATCTCCGGGTCTGCTCAACTGCAAGACCCCTGTGGCATTTAATATAGTTAAGATTACAAATTTACATGTCTTTTACAATCCTGCCTTTTAGGCGAACACATACACTATTCAACATCTACCTTGATTGTTTATTACATAGTGATCACTTTTAGAAGCGGGTCAAATTGAATCATAAAAAGGAACAAACCTAGATCCTCTTGTTTGACGGTACCCTGACTAGGGCTCGACGCACATATGACCAACCACTATCATAACAAGTCTTACCATTACATAACCAATTCTATTATAAAAATTTAAACCTACATAGGCATTATCTGGTTGAGGTATTCGTTTACCATATCTGTTTAACCATTAATGTCGACCAAGTTTATGGATTTGCTAAATTAACTTTTATTTAAAAATTCACCATTAATCTACCATTAATACTTAGCCCATGTTAATAATGTGTATTAACCCAAGCATGACGTAGTCAATGTGAAATTTAATAATTTGTATTAAAGTATGGATTTTCTAAATGTTGAATCTCTAAATTCCAAATATATTATTTAGCAATCTGAGATTAAATAACATAAATGAAACGGAATTTAGAATTAAATAATATAAAAGAACTAAGTTTAATTCCCTTATACTAATTTTAAATTCACTTATCAATCTGGCTCTTCTTTATTTTTACATATTATACACATATATTCTTTTTTTTAACTTTAAAACAATTATATAAATTAATAAAATTAAATAAATTATTAAAAATAAATAAAATAGAATAATTCGTTTTTTGTTTTAACTTTCAAAAAAAAAGAGAGGGAAGGTACCCACGTGGACAACCACGTGGCACCCCCCCCCCCCTTTTTGCAGCCCCTACTAACATTGGTAGCGCAGCTGCCATTGGTAGCGCTGCTACCAAATGGTAGCAGGCCGCTACCTCTGGTAGCACTGCTACCGTTTGGTAGCAGTGCACTACCAATGGTAGCGCTGCTACCAACTGGTAGCAGTGCTACCACTGTAGCCACTCCCTCCCAGTCTTATGGGGGGTAAAGTTAATAAATTTTATTTTATTTTTTTTCTTGTTTTTTTTTTTAAATTTTCTGCTAAAATAACAAAGAACAGACCCAGCCAAAACTGCTAGAATGTGCAGTCCAAATTTTTACTTAATGAATATATATATATATATATATTTTTTTTAAAAAAAAATAGTATATGTAAATATTAAAAAAAAATAACTCACCAAAACACACAGTCTGAAAAAAAAACACAGACTTTAAACAATTTCCAGCAAACCCCATTTTTTTTTAAAAACTATCACAAACATTTCTTTTTTCCCTTTTTTTTTTTTTTTCCCAGAATGCCAAGGGTTTCTAAATAGTAGTAGAAATTGTTGAATAACCCACCCATCAAGAAAATATTGGGCACAAGGAAACTCACCTCCCTCACAAAGATCCAACATAGCTATCATTTTACAAATTTCTACAATAAAACTCATTCACTAACATCAATGGAAAAATCTGAAAACCAATGTTGCAAGAAAGAAAAATACAAAACCCCTTTGTTTTTGTAAACATTTTAATCAAGGTAATGATCAGATTCCTACCTCAAAACGCATTCCAGGATGAATATTTTTGAAGAAGAGCTCCCAAATTTTGTTGCCCTAAAACTCCATCTTTGTCCAAAATCCCCAATCTCTCTTCCAAAAAACCCTTTTTTTTTTCAAAAAAAATGACCAAAAGAAAAGAACCCCCAAACACATTTCCAAACTAGGTTAAAATGAGAAACCCTTTTTTTGCCCTAATTTTCAATTTCGAATTTAGGCATTTTTATTTTTAAAATAAAAGAGAATGAAAAATGGAAATCATTCATTTCCATTATTTAATACTTCTTATTCATTCTTCTTTAAAATTAAAAAGATTCCATTTCTTATTGAGTTTTAAATTTTAATTTCTCAATATTAATTTAGGCCTACATTTTTATTTTGAACTGTTAACAAGGGTGAGGTATTTAAATTAATTTAAATTTCAAAAATCAATCCTTTATACTATATCAATTTTACAAGTAAAAAGGAAATAATTTCTTTTAAATAATAAAATTTACCCCTTTTTCTTCCAACATGCGAAAATGAGTAATTTATTTCTATCTCCCAAATGACTTTAAATCTTTCCTTTCTAAAACGCATAACTCATTAATTTCGTTATTTTAAAATTAGCTTATTAAATTAACTCGCTATAACATAATAAAGCGACCTTTTTAAATAAATGACTAATCTAATGCAAGAGTCTTATTTATTCTAATTTCTCAACTACAAATGCGTAAATGTTACAAATGCGTAAATGAGCACACTAACCCAAGTTAAATACCTTAAGCTTGCTACAATAATAATTAAAGCAATCCCTTTAAATTAACGATTACTCGTATAGAAGAAACTACCTATTTAAATTTCTATATCACTAATGTGTACGTTTACTCATTAAATTGAATTTAATACTTAGGATAACAAACTCCACTTACCTCACGCAAGGCACGCACATCGAGGAAATCCTCCAAATCTCTTGACACGCATCCCAATGAAAAGAAAGCCCCATGAATCCACACATGATGCTCACCTAACCATGGCTAAGGCAAGATGAGAGTTATATGACCACCAAATCCGAATTCTAAAGATGAAGGAGGTATACTCAACCCTGCAAATTCCCAAAGAAGATGAACCTCGCCCTAGGCGGTGTTGTACCTGAAATCTCTTGCACCCATGAATTCATGCAACCATACATATACATATACATATACATATTCAATCAAGGCGTTAGCTCGAGATTTATCACAAGGATTAGGAAGCAATTACATTTACACAAGAATCGATTGCAAATGTACAATAATAGGTATGCACGATTATTTATATTATCTAAACTAGACATTTCACCATGGTTAACCTACCATTCAAGAATGCCACATAGGAAGTCAATCAAGGTCAAACGGGTTTTACAAGTCCGACTAGGGTAGGGGCATTACATTCTCCCCCCCTAGGGTCTGACTTACTCATGGAAGTCACAAAGCTATCAATTTGTACAAGTAAATATTTTGTCAACAATTTAAAACATTATTCATAACTCCTCTATGAGTGTCATTATCCATCAATAAAAATGCATCTAACATCATTCACATCTTCAAATATTCTATAATTTACACACAATCATAGTAGAGAAACGAGACATTTTCCCTTTTTATTACACCAAATTTAAGCAATTTAAAATATATAGACACAGTTATCATACTCATTGATCAAACATGACAAGAAAATATGCTCTCAAGGTCAATTTCTCTCACCAATTCATCTCTTTCACAAAACTTTATTGCATAGAACTAGCTTCACATATCAATTTCTACAACCAAGTTAACTTTTCAACAAATAAGAGCAATGTAAGAACTCAATTGTTTACACTTTTCAGACATACAAGAACCTATCCAATGACTATGCCCCATAACATAGTGACAAGTTAACACCATTTAATCCATGATTACACATAATATCCATCCACAAGATTGGTTTGCACAACACAATAGGCCACATGTGAGCATGTCTAATGCTCGGTCAAAGGTAACATATATGATCCACATCTCTATGCCTGCTCTCAAAATAAATACATGATCAACAAATGTCCAACATCTCACTCGAGGGCTTGATGGTGCTAGGGTACACCATAGCGGTGCTACCTTCCATACAAGTCCCTCGTGAATATCCCTTGTTGTATAAGGTGTTTAGCCTCCAAGAGATAGTCACCACTCATAGGTAGGTAGTGGATCCTAGCTATTTCACAGCCTCACATACCCCCATCCTCAAGGTTCCCTGTGTGTACTTCCTCGTATACACTCATCCAAGCCCGTCTCCTATGTTCTTGGAGAGGAATTCACATTGCAACACAAGACCAGCATACGAAAACAACAAGGATAAACCGGTTTAGCCACCAAAGTACAAAAGATTAAAGATAATAATTGTCAATTCCAACAATAAGACAAGAAAATAATTTTTGGATTTGCAACATCAAGTCAAGTAAGATCAAAATTGCAAGATCGTGGCTAAACTATCAAGGTCAAGTAAAATAAATTGCTGGCCCACAAAGAAATAAATAAATAATTAAAAGAAAATCATAATTGCACATTACATCACTACGTGACTAATAGCTAGCCACCAACGAGGAAGGAAGGAACAATCGTCTAGCTATCCTAGTATCTCATCATGTGGTGTGGCCAAGTCACACATCCACATGGCATGGTAGTGTGCACCTCGACATCACCCCACATCACGTCGTCACGTGGCATGGCTCTACCCTATACCTAGCGGTAGGCCGCATGGAAATGTCTACTACATCCCGCATCGTGTCTCAGCACGGCATGGCAATACTCCAAGCAGACAAAGCACACAATGGACGTATCCTGCATGGCAGTGTACCCCGCGGATAAGGCACACACCGGTCACACTCCGCATAGTGATGTTCCTCTCAGGATACTCGCCGTAAGCCAGAGGTATACATGGCTAAGGTCTACCCACAAGTCTACCAACACTAGTCAGTTGGCAACTTATGTAAGAACAATAACACGCCTCTCATGAAGACAAGGCAACAGATGCTCCAATAGAATTCCATCAATATGCTCAAAAACTGTCATCTATATGGTCAAAATAAAGTATAGGAATAAGGCTGGCACACATGAACCTCGTAAATCGGTTCATCACAAGGGGAAGTATTGAGTACACCTATGTTATAGATTCATTACAAAACTATATTTTTCCTCAAAATAGGGAAGCTAAAGTCGCTTTGCGTCGACATTACTCGTACGTTGTTCATACTATTCAAGGAATGGTGACTTCTACTACTACCCCTTCACATATTGACTTATCAACAACCCGTGGGTTGGCACTCAGTAAGGAAACAAATAAGAAACATCACATATATAGGTATGGTTTCCCATACTCATAAGCAAACATATCCCCCATGGTTGATTACTTCACCATCCCATGGGCATACAAAACAAGTACGGGGTTTCTCACAACACACACAGAATAGCACCATTACTGGTTTAGTCACATTTATGGGGAGTACTTTACATTATGCTAACATATACTTAAGGGAAGTTTTTAATTATGCTTTACACATGAATCACCAAACAAAGTTTACTCTAGATCCACGTACTGAAATTCTTGACAATTCAAATTTACACAAAGAAATTACATTATTCTGATATCTTTCTCAATCTTCCCTAAACATTTTCATTCACATTACTAACTATGCAATTTCCCTTTCCAAGATGAAAAACTTTTTCCCTTTCAATTAGAAGCCCAAAGCAACATACAATTTCATATGCATTATAAGAATCCCTTTAATTCACTGCATTCTAAATAGTGTTTCAAAACAACAATTCCTATACTTTAGACAAGAGGAGGAAGAGAGTTGGAAAATCAACTATTTCCTACGAATACACAAGAATTTCGAGATCACACCATATGCTCGGACATAAGTTTATCATTTGAGTTGCACGGTTTTCATTTTGCTATCTTTTAGGAAGGTGCCAAAACATCCTAACATGACATTTCTAATCATTATTGTTGCACTATAATGTTCTAGTTTTCCGATCAAGAATTCAAAACAATCAAGTTTTCTTTTGTAATACAAGTCTTCTTGAGAACAATCACTATTCGTGATACGATACAATACAATAATACATCAAATCTAACATTGGAAATTCATAATATGACAAGGAGGTAAATAAAGAGCTATCTACTAAATTTTACACATTCAATGCATACAATTCCACAAGTCTTCCATTTACTCTTTCTTAAACACAATAAGGCAATTATCTAAATCCAAAGCAAGTTAAATGGTGCATCACTTAATAGGTCCTAAATCACACTAGTTGAATAAAACAATCTTTCGAGGAGCACATTAATTCACTCTTGAAGCTACTACAATATGTCCTCTTTTGGTATTCCTTTCACATCAAGCAATTTTCACATAATCACTATGCGCATATTAAAGCACCTTACTTAAGATGAAATTTAATTATATTACTCCTACCAAGCACATGGAGAACCCTTTAATGCAAACATACAATTTTCTATCATTAACCAGAAATTAACTCCTAAACCATTCCTTTTCACAATCTAAAGCACAAAAAACGTTATAAGGCTCACACAAGGTTCAAGAAATATCATCCTTTCTCTTGCAATTAGAAAACTTAAATAAGAGATAATCACCCATATCAAATCCTTTTAATTTACTAGAGAGAGAGAAGAAGAAGAAGAGTCATAATCACTCAATGTACCACGTAATAAACATTAACATTTGCCATACTAGTCTTTCAAGTGGACAATCATTAAAATCGATCAATACCATAATCAAGCACATACCGTACTTTTAGATTCAAGGTATTAACAACTCACCCAGATGGATTAATCAACAGAGTAAAATAAATCAAAAATGAAAGTACATATGACTCCCTTTTAAAGTAAGAGAAATCATAGACCAAGACCTCAATAAGAAGACAAAACACCCATAATTATTTCTAAAACACCCACATCATTAAGGTGAAAACAAGGTGTGAACGCACACGTTACACACAAGTAGGGTTTGTTAAATTACACCCTCACATCAAGGAGGACGAGCATACAACATAAAGTAGACACACACACACACCAACCATGGGCACAAGCGAAACCAGAGATCCCAGTGTTGCAACTTGGCTCTGATACCAAGTGTAATGCCCCGCCAGGAAACCCCTAAAGGGTTTAAGTTAAAAACACTCAATTAGAGTGTAAATATATATTTTTTAAAATAATAATTAAGAGCGTTAATGAAAAGTTACAATATTAAGATAGATTGAAGTTATCTCTAAGTTATCTCTAAGTAGATAACACAACAGAAGGCTAAAACGATCCTACGGAGTTTCCCAACATGATTACATAACCTTACCACCTAACTCAACTTGTGTCATTAGATTCATTAAATTGGATATCTTAATTATGAGATAATGCATAGATCTTGATTATATATGTTTTCAATGGTTTGACATCTTATAATTTTAGAAAGCGTTCATTTACTCTGGGTGGTTAGGAGGTCATGGTGAGGTTATTTACTCAAAGTACATTAGCACCTAATTAATTTAAGAGGCCTCCCTTAAGGTTTAATGCGGTTTGAATAACGAAGTTCATTCACTCGGTTTTAAGATGTTCACCCACATTGATATCTTCCTTGAATATTAAAAGTATGGTTAATAAGAAGAATTCGTTCATTAAGGATTAAACTCCCATTAATAGAGTGTGGTTCCCTCATTAAGGTTTGAGCATAACCAAACTAAAGATTCATAGTTTCTTTATGGAGGATAGAATGCAAGTAGCCATAGAGTTCATTCATTGAAGTTTTAATAAATGCAAATAAATGGACTAATTTCATTAAGGTGGATATGCATTAGGACACACGAGAGCATCCTTTAAATTAAAATATCGTTAGCTAGATGACATTCATCATTTCAAGATTAGAATAATAAGATCATAGTGACGTTCTCCTGTTAGGGTTAAAATACATTTATCTTATTGCATATCACTTTTTTTTTTGTTAAATGAAGTTAATATGAGAGAGATACTTTTACTAAGATTTAATGTATAAACAACTAATCAATTATTTCCCATTTTAGTTCAATTTTAGCAATCATAAGGGATTCTTCTTTTTCATAAGGGTTATAACATGGATATCTAGTTGAGTCCACACAATTATCAAATTAATCTGGTGAGGATTATTGGTTATAATTACAACATAAATAACTAAATATATTCATCCAATATAGTGGAATATAATTAACATGGCGTTGCTCATTTAAGAAGATAAAAGTAATTACCTATATGTTGATCATCCTTTAGATTCCAACTTAGAAATTATAACATTAATTCTATCTTTATTTCCCCTACTCATTTGTTCAATTTACATGCTTAATAACAAGTTAATCCGATGATGTAATCTAGCAAGATTCTTTCCACTATTACAACTTTAATTAACATATTTTAAATACCTTGCCATAATCATAATTTACATTGTCTTATGAATCTGATTTACTACATTCCTCAAGATGACTGATTTTGTGCATTTGATTTAAATTCGTTAATTTTCCATCATACACTTATGAATAGCAACCATACATGATAACTTAAAGCATGAAACAAAGGAAACTAAAACATCGCATAACACAGATATGATCTCGGAGTTCACCCCTAAAGGGCTACATCTCCGGGTCTGCTCAATTGCAAGAGCCCTCTGGCATTTAATATAGTTAAGATTACAAATTTACATGTCTTTTACAATCCTGCCTTTTAGGCGAACACATACACTATTCAACATCTACCTCGATTGTTTATTACATAGTGATCCCTTTTAGAAGCGGGTCAAATTGAATCATAAAAAGGAACAAACCTAGATCCTCTTGTTTGACGGTACCCTAACTAGGGCTCGACTGACTTATGACCAACCACTATCATAACAAGTTTTACCATTACATAACCAATTCTATTATAAAAATTTAAACCTACATAGGCATTATCCGGTTGAGGTATTCGTTTACCATATCTGTTTAACCATTAATGTCGACCAAGTTTATGGATTTGCTAAATTAACTTTTATTTAAAAATTCACCATTAATCCACCATTAATACTTAGCCCATGTTAATAATGTGTATTAACCCAAGCATGACGTAGTCAAAATGAAATTTACTAATTTGTATTAAAGTATGGATTTTCTAAATGTTGAATCTCTGAATTCCAAATATATTATTTAGCAATCTGAGATTAAATAACATAAAAGAAACTGAATTTAGAATTAAATAATATAAAAGAACTAAGTTTAATTCCCTTATACTAATTTTAAATTCACTTATCAATCTGGCTCTTCTTTATTTTTACATATTATACACATATATTCTTTTTTTTTTACTTTAAAACAATTATATAAATTAATAAAATTAAATAAATTATTAAAAATAAATAAAATAGAATAATTCATTTTTTGTTTTAACTTTCAAAAAAAAAGAGAGGGAAGGTACCCACGTGGACAACCACGTGCCCCACCCCCCTTTTTGCAGCCCCTACTACCATTGGTAGCGTAGCTGGCATTGGCAGCGCTGCTACCAAATGGTAGCAGGCCGCTACCTCTGGTAGCGCTGCTACCATTTGGTAGCAGTGCACTACCAATGGTAGCCCTGCTACCAACTGGTAGTAGTGCTGCCACTATAGCCACTCCCTCCCAGCCGTATGGGGGGTAGAGTTAATAAATATTATTTTTATTTTTTTATTTTTATTTTTTTTAAATTTTCTGCTAAAATAACAAAGAACAGACCCAACCAAAACTGCCAGAATGTGCAGTCCAAATTTTTACTTAATGAATATATATATATATATATATATATTTTTTTTAAAAAAAATAGTATATGTAAATATTAAAAAAGAATAACTCACCAAAACACACAGTCTGAAAAAAAAACATAGACTTTAAACAATTTCCAGCAAACCCCATTTTTTTTTAAAAACTATCACAAACATTTCTTTTTTCCCTTTTTTTTTTTTTCCAGAATGCCAAGGGTTTCTAAATAGTAGTAGAAATTGTTGAATAACCCACCCATCAAGAAAATATTGGGCACAAGGAAACTCACCTCCCTCACAAAGATCCAACATAGCTATCATTTTACAAATTTCTACAATAAAACTCATTCACTAACATCAATGGAAAAATCTGAAAACCAATGTTGCAAGAAAGAAAAATACAAAACCCTTTTTTTTTGTAAACATTTTAATCAAGCTAATGATCAGATTCCTACCTCAAAACGCATTCCGAGATGAATATTTTTGAAGAAGAGCTCCCAAATTTTGTTGCCCTAAAACTCCATCTTTGTCCAAAATCCCCAATCTCTCTTCCAAAAAACCCTTTTTTTTAAAAAAATGACCAAAAGAAAAGAACCCCCAAACACATTTCCAAACTAGGTTAAAATGAGAAACCCTTTTTTTGTCCTAATTTTCAATTTCGAATTTAGGCATTTTTATTTTTAAAATAAAAGAGAATGAAAAATGGAAATCATTCATTTCCATTATATAATACTTCTTATTCGTTCTTCTTTAAAATTAAAAAGATTCCATTTCTTATTGAGTTTTAAATTTTAATTTCTCAATATTAATTTAGGCCTACATTTTTATTTTGAACTGTTAACAAGGGTGAGGTATTTAAATTAATTTAAATTTCAAAAACCAATCCTTTATACTATATCAATTTTACAAGTAAAAAGGAAATAATTTCTTTTAAATAATAAAATTTACCCCTTTTTCTTCCAAAATGCGAAAATGAGTAATTTATTTCTCTCTCCCAAATGACTTTAAATCTTTCCTTTCTAAAACGCATAACTCATTAATTTCGTTATTTTAAAATTAGCTTATTAAATTAACTCGCTATAACATAATAAAGCGACCTTTTTAAATAAATGACTAATCTAATGCAAGAGTCTTATTTATTCTAATTTCTCAACTACAAATGCGTAAATGTTACAAATGCGTAAATGAGCACACTAACCCAAGTTAAATACCTTAAGCTTGCTACAATAATAATTAAAGCAATCCCTTTAAATTAATGATTACTCGTATAGAAGAAACTACCTATTTAAATTTCTATATCACTAATGTGTACATTTACTCATTAAATTGAATTTAATACTTAGGATAACAAACTCCACTTACCTCGTGCAAGGCACGCAAATTGAGGAAGTCCTCCAAATCTCTTGACTTGCATCCCAATGAAAAGCAAGCCCAACGAATCCACACATGATGCTCACCTAACCATGGCTAAGGCAAGACGAGAGTTATATGACCACCAAATCTGAATTCTAAAAATGAAGGAGGTATACTCAACCCTGCGAATTCCCAAAGAAGATGAACCTCGCCCTAGGCGGTGTTGTACCTAAAATCTCCTGCACCCATGAATTCATGCAAGCATACATATACATATACATATTCAATCAAGGCGTTAGCTCGAGATTTATCACAAGGGTTAGGAAGCAATTACATTTACACAAGAATCGATTGCAAAAGTACAATAATAGGTATGCACGATTATTTATATTATCTAAACTACACATTTCACCATGGTTAACCTACCATTCAAGAATGCCACATAGGAAGTCAATCAAGGTCAAACGGGTTTTACAAGTCTTACTAGGGTAGGGGCATTACATCTCTAACAATTATAATAGTTAAATCGCTTAATCAGGTAATCTTTAATAGGCTTGGTGTTTTCTAAATCCTCTAACCATGTGGTCCATTATCTTGGACTTCAAATCATCTATTGAGGTTACTCCTAATAGGGTATTGCCTTTAACAGGGTATTGTAGTCAATCCCTTAACCGGGTGGCCCTTAATCGGATCTATTCCTAACAGGACATTTTGGTAAAGCTTTAACAAGCTTGGATCCTAACAGGGTGAACTTCAAAAGAGTTCAGCATACTTGTGGGTATTCATCCCCATCATGTTTTTTCCCATTTGGGTGTCCATGTCAAAAATCATTGTGTCAAGTGGTGAATGGTTTTTGTGGTTATGTTTTGATATGGTTAATCTGTTTAACTGTTAAAGCCATCCAGATGTGCTACGATTACCCAAAGTGATATGAAATGTTCTTTTACTAATGTTAGTAAAGTAGTTTGATGTTTTGGTTAAATGGTTTGAGAGTTTCAAATCTATAATACTATTATTTTGGTATCTTAGTCAACTGGTAAAATTGGCAGTGCAGTTGTATTTTATAGTTCAGTGTTGAACCGGTTAGTTTAGTGATTGATTTATGAGTTGGGCTTTGAGTTTGGTAAGAGTTTAGTTTGTTTTCTATCTATTGATTCACCCCCACTCCCCCTCTCAGTAGTTGTTCAAATCCTTATCGATTCATCATATCATCAATTGGTATTGGAGCATTTCAGGTCCTCTAGTGTCTAAGCCTAACAACTTGAGGTAAAGATCTAGGAGAACATGATGAAGAAAGAAGGTCCTAAGTTAAATACGGAAAACTATAGATTCCAGAGTGATAGGATGAAGATCTATATCAAAAGCTTAGGAAGTCAATATTGGGAACATGTTGTGACCAAACATAACTTGCCTAATGGGATTCAGTTTGATGATCAAAAGAAGGAGAAGCAAGAGAATAATCAAGCATTGGAAGCCATTATCAGTTCCTTGTCTGATTCAAAGTATGTTGATGTCCATGGTTTGGAAACTTCTTATGATGTGTCGAAGAAACTTGAGGATATCTATAACAGTTATGAGCATGTGAATATTGCCAAAGAAGAGAGTTTGAGAGGTAAATTTGATGACATGCGGATGGCTAAAGGTGAGAATATTCAACAGTATGGTCAGAGGATCAAGGAGATAGTCGGTGAGATCAAAAGTGTTGCTGGTAAAGTGGAGGATACCATAGTGGTTAGTAAGGTGTTGAGAACCCTTCTACTGGTATACACTATCCTAATCGCAACCATTCAAGAACTCAAGTCTATTGATAAAACAAAGGTAACTATTGACTCCATCTTTGGTAAACTAACTACATTTTAATTAAATAGTTTTGATGGAAGTGTTTAGAAATTAGAATCTGCATTTAGAGCTTCAGTTTCTAACCCATCGATAAGGAAAAATAGATAAGATAGTAATAGTCATGAGTCTAGATCCAGTAGAGAAGTTGATGATGAAGATAGTTCAATCAATTTTGAAGCATTGTTGGCTAAGAGGTTACCTAGAAGTACCATTAAGTATAGAGGTAAATTAACTTTGAAGTGTTTTGCATGTAACCGGATTGGACATATTGCAACTAATTGTCCAAATGGAGACAATGAGCATAAACGTGAGAAGTATAAGAAGTACAAAGGAAAAGGTAAAAGAGATTACATCATTGCAGTTGATGGTGGAATCACAAATGAGGAATCTCAGGGAAATGAAAATGAAGACATTGTCTTTGTTGCCATTAAAAAGGATACATCATATAAAAAAGCATTAGTCTCTCACATGGATAATTATGATGATTGGATTATTGACAGTGGTTGTTCACACCACATGACCAGTGACCGGAGTAAATTTATTACTTTGAAGGAATTTGATGGAGGTGTTGTGAGATTCGGAAATGACTCACCCTTCATGGTAAAATATAAGGGAACCATTTCTCTTAATGGAAAGAGCAGTGCAGATGATGTCTATTGGGTTGAAATATTGAAACACAATCTTTTAAGTTTTGCTCAACTCAATGATAGAGGTTATCCACTGGAATTCAAGAATTGAATGTGCAAAATATATGGAAGCAAAGATGAACTAGTTGCAACTGGAAAATAGACAAAAGGTAACTTGTTTCACCTAAATCCAACAGTCAACGATTGTTTAATTGCTAAAATAGAAGATAGTTGGCTTTGGCATCAAAGATTTGGTCATGTAAATTTTTATCATTGTAAAGGTCAGTAAGTTAAAGTCGGTAAGAGGTTTGCCTTAGTTGGACAAATCGGTGAATTCTCTATGTAAGGAATGTCAGTTAGGCAAGATAAGATCCTCAAATTTTAGGAGGAAATCTTTCTCAACAGAATATTTGCTAGATTTGGTTCATATAGACCTCGATGGACCAATAAGGAGTAGAAGTATTCAAGGTGATCGGTATTTTATGATCTTCACTGATGAGCTCTCAAGAATAATGTAGGTCACATTCATGAAGGAAAAAATAGAAGCCTTTAGTAAGTCTAAGGCATTTAGGGCCTTTTCTGAAAAGGAAAGTGGAAAGGAGATAGAGTGCTTAAGAACTATTCAAGGTGGTGAATTTACTTCAGAGGAATTCACTAGATATTGTGAAGACAATGGAATTAAGAGGTATCTTTCTGCACCTAGGACACCACAACAGAATGGTATTGTAGATAGGAACAATTAGTCAATTGTTGAAGCTGCTAGAATGATGCTAATACAAGGAGGTGTAGCCAAAACATTTAGGAGAGAAGTTGTCAGCACAACTATCTACAGTATGAACCAAATATTGGTTAAAAGAGGTAAGGATAAAACTCCTTATGAATACTGGTATGGTAGATCACCTAATGTAAGTTACTTTAAGGATTTTGACACTAAATGTTTTATCAAGAGAGGTGACTATGTTGGTAAGTTTGATGCTAAGAGCGATGAAGGTATATTTTTTGGTTAATCCACCAAGAGTGAAGCCTACAAATGTTACAACAACTAGACAAAGAAAATAAGGGAAAGTGTTGATGTCTGAGTGGATGAGTATCCTAAAGATTTAGGAGAAACCAGTGAGGAGAAGAAGGAAGATGAGACTTACATTCTAATTTTGGAGACTGAATCAGTGAAGCCAAAATTTGGTGAAATGAATGTTGTAGTACTAGTTGAACCAAAATAGGTAGATTCTGCAGAAGATGAAGATAGTAAATAAGATGAAGAACATGATGATCATCATCATGTTATTCCAAGGTATGTGAGACTCAATCATAATCCTAATCAGATTATTGGAGATAAAGATGTTGGTGTGTTAACCTGAAGAAGAATTAGAGAGAATTCTTGTATGATCTCCACTATTGAGCCTAGAACAACAAAGGAATCTTTTGAAGATGATCACTAGATCAAGGCTATGGAAGAGGAGATTGACCAGATTGATAAGAATAATACATGGACCCTAGTACCCAGATTGGTGAAAAAACATATAATAGGTACTAAATGGGTATTCAGAAATAAACTGAATGAAGATGGAGTAGTAGTAAAAAACAAAGCCAGATTAATTTACAAAGGTTATGCACAGGAAGAAGGAGAATACTATGGAGAGACATTTGCACGAGTTGCTAGATTGAAAGGTGTTAGGACTCTACTTGCATTTGCACCATATAGGGGATTCAAAGTATATGAGATGGATGTGAAGTCAACGTTTCTAAATGGAATACTTGAAGAGTAAGTCTACATTGAATAGCCAGATGGTTATGCTTTGATTGATGCAAAGGATATGGTGTGTAAGCTACACTAGGCACTATATGGTTTGAAGCAAGCACCAAGAGCATGGTATGAAAGACTACATTCACAATTGGTAAAGATAGGGTTTCAAAGAACCAGTGAAGACAACAATATATATCTCAAGACTAAAGGAGATAAGATACTGGTTAGTGAAGTGTTTGTGGATGATATAAGTTTTGGAGGCAATTATTTCATGAGTGATGACTTTGGAAATGAGATGAAAAGTGAATTTGAGATGTCTCTGGTAGGAGAGATAAAATTCTTCATAGGTTTACAAATTCAATAGATGAAGAGTGATATTTTATCACATAGCCCAAATATGTGAAAGAGGTATTGAAGACATTTAGAATGGGAGATTGTAAACTGGTTAGGACACCAATGGTTACATGTTGTAAACTATCTAAGGAGGAGGATGTTGCATTTGTTGATGAAAAGGAGTACAGGTCTATGATAGGGAAACTATATTATGTTGTTCATAGTAGACCAAATATTGCTCATGCAATTGGATTAGTTGCCAGATTTCAAAAGAACCCAAAGGAGACTCACATGTAGCAACTAATAGGATATTCAGATATTTGAAAAGTACAATTGATTATGGATTATGGTATCCATATGCAAGTAACTTCGATTTGAATGTTTATATAGATGTAGTTTGGGCAGGAAATGTTGATGATAGGAAAAGTATAATCAGAGGTGCATTCTTTCTTGGAGGAAGGCTTATATCTTGGAGTAGCAAGAAGAAAAGTTGTACATCACAGGCATCTGTTGAAGCTGAATATGTTGTAGCATATATGAATTGTACCTAGGCAATCTGGATGAAACACATTCTAGAAGGATTTAAATTGAAGATCATAGAATCGGTAAGGATTTTATGTGATAACACCAGTGCATTAAATATTTTAAAGAACTTGGTATTGCATGCTGAACCAAGCATATTGAGCTGAAATATCATTACTTGAGAGAGAAAGTGCAGAGTAAAGATGTGTTACTAGAGCATGTATCTACTAAAGAACAACTAGTGGATATGTTTACTAAACCTCTGCCTAAATCTACTTTTAAGTATCTTAGAAGTTAGCTAGGGATTGTGCCCCTACATGAAGTTCATTAAAACGATGTTGAAAAAATCAGTCCCAAAGCTTATTGAAAATATCAAAGTAGGATTGGTGTAGAGTGGAGCTGTTCCACAGGGGGAGTAGCTTATTGTAGAATAGTAAAGTATGACATTGAATATTTTACTTTCACTTTGGCATTGTTATCAAAGGGGGAAAAGAACTATATGATTGATAGGGAGAAGAACTGTAGCCAGTTACTAGCTGAAGATATGGAGACTCGGTTGAAGGAGAGTTTATGTAAAATGTAAACTAGGATTCCTACACCTTTGTATGTGTCTTACTCTCAATCATCATAATCAAAGGTTATTGATATTTGTATTGCCATCAATGCCAAAGGGGGAGATTATTGGTATTTTATGAAGATTGCATTAATGAAGTATAAGTGTTGTCATTGATGTCAATTGTAACTGGTAATGGAGTTGAAATGCAACTGATAGTTGAGCAAGTAAAGGGAACCAGTATTACTATTGAAGCAATGAGATCAACCGATAACCCTACCTGTTGATATGCGAAACCCTAACCGATGGAGCTTGCTGAATCGATTGTGTTGATCTATGGTTGAATGGTGATCGAATATGATTATGCCACATATGCATGATGCACGTGATGAGTTTCAAAGTTGTTCTGGCATGAAGAGATAATTGTTTTATCTTAGGAATGAGCGAGTGCATAGCATGAAGTGGAAACCATGTGATGAGTTACAGGATCCTATGTGTGGCGATCAAGGAGCGGTTGAAGTTGTCTTGTACAATGTGTAGATGATTGATATGTAATCCAAGGGTTATGTTTGAACCAATTTGTTTGTGATCTCTATGAGATGTTATGTTTTGTGATGTGTTACGGACCTATTGTTTTTCTTATAAGGTCGATGACTTGTTTTGTAGTAGTGTTGTCAATTTTGGTTAAGTGTCAGTGTGATTTATTTCTGAACTAGAAGGAGTATCTTTAAGATGTTTGAAGGAAGATAGGATCATGAAAAGGATCTGATCAAGTAGAGTAGTGCTATTACCAAATTAGCAAAAACCCTGGTGTTTTCTAACAATTACAGTAGTTAAATCCCTTAACCAAGTAAACTTTAATAGGCTTGGTGTTTTCTAAATCCTCTAACTAGGTGGTTCATTAGCTTGGATTTCAAATCTTTTATTGAGGTTACTCCTAACAGGGTATTGTAGTCAATCCCTTAACTAGGTGGTCCTTAATCGGATCTGTTCCTAATAAGACATGTTTGTAAAGCTTTAACAGGCTTGGCTCCTAATAGGGAAAACTTCAAAAGAGTTCAGAATACTTATGGGTATTCATTCCCACGATGGTTTTTCCCATTTGGGTTTTCACGTCAATAATCATTGTGTCAAGTGGTGAATGGTTTTTGTGGTTGTGTTTTGATATGGATAATTTGTTTAACTGGTAAATCAACTTAGATGTGCTAAGATGACCTGAAGTGATTTGAAATGTGATTTTACTAATGTTAGTAAAGTAGTTTTATGTTTTGGTTAAATTTTTTGAGAGTTTTAGATCTGTAATATTGTTATTTTGGTATCTTAGTCAACCGGTAAACTTGGCAGTACACTTGTAGTTTATAGTTCACTGTTGAACTAGTTAGTTCAGTGATTGATTTATGAGTTAGGTTTTGAGTTTAGTGAAAGTTTAGTTTGTTTTCTATCTACTGATTCACCCCACCTCTCAGTATTTATCTGGATCCTTATTGATTCATTGTATCATCAGGTACTGGCAAAGAAAAGAGATCCAAAGGAAACAGCTTCTACACCATCTGTTACTAGAAAAGAAAGAAGATGGATGACATAGATCTTGCAAATTTTTTCCATTAATGTATCTATTATTCCACCTAATACATGTGCAAAATTGGTAGATGAAATAACTAAGGATGGTATGTTGAAAAATGTACAATTATATTATTAGCATTTAGATGATGATGAAAAAAGAGAAGTTGAGGAAGCAATTTTATTATACTTGGATATATATAAGAAAGCTTTGTTCAAAATTGAGAATCAAATATCAGGACAACTATATGCCAACCTAGATGCTAGGAGACTATTAGCTATGGAGGAGGATAAGCACATAAGGATTCAAGAATTATTAACTACTTGTGGATCTATTACTCCAAGTGAGTTGGATATGACAGTTGAGGTTGCAGACAAAAAAATGTTTCACAACAAGCACATGATAGTTAGTCTTATGTTAGGAAGGGTTAATGAGATAATCACTGACACCAACAAGGCATGGGTTCAATTATTTTCTACAAACCCTAGTTTTTATACTTCACCGAAAGCTAAAAAAGACACTTCAGATATCCTAGTTGAAGGGAAAGGAAAAGGTATTGTGGGTACCTCATCTACAATTTTGAAAGATATTAAGATATTAGATATAGAGCCCCCGGTAGAATCTAACGTATAGGACATAGAGGTGATACCAACAAATATACATATACCGACAAGTACTCAAAATGTACAGGTTGAGGATACAATTCATAAGGAGGAACCGATAGTAACTAATACTGCATCGAGTGGCGAAGGCACCAGTGCAAAAGAGGAAGTTATAAAAGTTAATCAACAATTAGAGGAGAAGAAAGAGGAATCTGATAGGGAATAGGTAGTGAGCACATAATTTTTCTCAATTGACACCTCACAACACTAATACATTTGGCATCAAATTCCGACGAGCATTTTTGATGATCTATGGGCTTTCTTTTTCTTTATCAAATTGAATTTTTTTTTTCAAAAATTGCCCCATGTTTGTCAGAATTCAGACTAAAAACCTACGTCTTGAAATTTTACCTCGACATTCCGACGAGCACAGATTTTACCTGTTGATCAGCATATGCTGGTCCAATGATTTTCATAGCCTCTGGATGTCTTATTACTCATCGGGATAACATAAGATGATGACCTCTCTTCCTATTGATCGATGCAAGTTATCCCACTAGTCTCATCGATCATCAAGATAGCTTAAAATGTGGTCAGGCAATGGGCATGATTTCCCCTATGTCTTTTCCCTCGGTGTAGCTCCTCTCCATACGTTATGTCTCCTCAGAATAAGATTTGACCCTATATCATCTCAACCTTTGATGATGGTTTTTACTTTTTCTAGTATCTATCAAGAAAAGTCTTACCGATAGAATCATCGGCTATCGGCAATACAAGATTTCTACTTTGCCGCTAGATTGCATTGTGCCGATGAACTTCTCTGATGTATTATATCCCAATGACATGCTTCTAGTTGTGTTACCATTGGGTTGACTTTTGTTGATAGTGCAGATTTCATATTTCATGTCAGAATTCCAATGAACACATGGTATTTTAAAAAGAAAAGTAAATTATGTGCCATCATTGGGCTCATCAGGGTACGAACATTGGGAGGAAGTGGGCACAATTAATGCAGATAGATGTTGATGAAGAATTTGTCCATGGCAAGGGAAAGTAACCTTTTCTCATTCACAATCTACTCTTTCTCTTTCTCATGAGTCCCTATTGAGAATCAAATGCGGAACCTCTTCCTTGCAAATTCGTTGTGCATGGGAATCAACCCATTGGAGCTAAAAACCCTAAACCCAAGGGAATTCACTCTACTTTTACTCACCAGATTCAAATTGAAGAAAATTGTAGTAGCACACGGTGGTGCCATTGACACAATGACCATCACCATTATTGTTACTACCTCTTACCTCCTATGCTTCAGGTTGTGTACTATACAAGAGGTTGGTCCTTGGTTCTTGTCATTAAGATTTGTTTGCAAGTTCCTTTGCTTTCCTTGCATTCTCTTGTTCACTTTGTTTAATGGTATTGTATTTGGCAAAATATGGATCCTCAACCTCCTTAACCTCTCCATTTTGTAGCTACTAGTTATAAAGACAAGTCACTAGACATACCAATCACCCCAGTTATGATTCACTATCTCTCTATCATCAAAATATTTAGGTCTTGATTGAGTTATAATTTGATTTTGTGTAACCAAAATCCCAAGCAAAAGTCCATAATTGAACATTTTGCTCCTCCCCTTGGATATTTCTAATGTTAAGCCTCAATTCCTTGGGCCACATACCCCTAAAATGTCCACAAAATAAGATTAAATACATCAATAATGAGTAAAACTTAAAATTAGGGCAATTATTAGGGCACATTTGCTGCAAATAGATGCTTAGTAGCAACTGTACAAGAGGTTGGTCCTTTCATTCTTGTCATCAAGATTTTTTTGCAAGTTCCTTTGCTTTCCTTGTATTCTCTTGTTCACTTTTTTTAATGGTATCTGCTTTGGCAAAATATGGATCCTCAACCTCCTTAACCTCTCCATTCTGCGGTTTCTAGTTATAAAGACAAGTCACTTCATAGCTTCTAGAGGGGTGAACGATTCTCTGCAACTATAAACCCTTCCATCCCTCAAAATAGCCCTTTGTATGGGAGCACCTTTTCTAGGTCCAAGGCCAACTACAAATTGTAGAGGAGAAAACATCCATTCATGTGATACTGCTAGGTTTATGTCAACACCAACTTGGTTGGTTACTATAACCATTACCTGCTCGATAATTCTTTGTGACTGTAAACCCTTCCAGCCCTCAAAATAACCCTTTGTATGAAAGCAACTTTTATATGATTATTAAGGACTCTATGGGCATTTGGTTGTACAATTTCCCCACTGAAAGGGCCTCTTCATTTTCTCCAACTAGCAAATAAAATTCCTCATCCTTGGATGGCTCTTTATATCATAATAGCAAAAATCGTTTGGGGAAAAAATTGGTAAACCAAAAGTATTAGATCTCTTTTGACAAAATCAGAAAAAAATTGGAAAAAATCAGATTTAAAAAAAACATAACAAATTGTAGAAAAAGAGACAAAAACTATTTTTTTTTAAAACTTAAGGGAATTTCCATAGCATAGAGATATAAAGAGCAACTAAAAAAGAGTTTAACCCATGAATTGTAGAAAATTAAATTTTGTTGTTTATATTCATATTGTTGATTCAATCTTTATGTCAGCAAGAGTTTCCCGCTTTTTATTAAATATCCCTTGTTCCACAGCTCTAGCATATTCATCAATATCAAGGGCCTTTAACACATGGGAATACTTTTTGACATGTTCAACTTCCATTTCTTATTTTTCCTCATCCATATCATCTATATCTTATCTTGCATCTTCACAGTATACAACCTCAACCATTTTCTTGGCTAGTTCATATGACTTTGGATGAATTCTAGTATCATCCAATCGATCCATAACATGGTTCCAAGAAGCTACTTGCCTGGAAAAAAATTGGCAAAAAACCGAGAAAAAATTGGAAAAAAATCAGATTAAGAAAAACATAACAAATTGTAGAAAAAGAGACAAAAGATATTTTTTTAAAAAACTTAAAGGCATTTTTGTTGGAGTTGAGAAAATACAATGCCACAGGAGCCCAAATGATCTCTACAAGCTTAAAAAACTGTTACAAGGAGAAGCAAGGAAGCAAATCACAGAAGGAACAAATACACAGAAAATATGCTCAAAAGAGGAGAGCTCAATATTCACAAAATGTGTAATGTAAAAAACCTTCTTCTTACAATGAAAAGAAAGAACTCAACCTTTAATAGGTCAAGAAAGCCTAAAAAGGAAAACCTAGGTTTGCACATAATAATTAATAAAAGAATTAATTATTATGCACCTAAATTTAGCTCAAGTGTAAAAGAGATAAAGGGAACTTAAATAATTAAACAAATATTGTTTAATTAATCAAGTAAATACCCGAATACTCTAACACCCCCCCTTAAGCTACACTGAGGGAGAAGATAAAACCTAGGACAACTATTGAAAGCAGGAAAGATGGGTCCCGGCAACAAGGCCTGATCAAGTATCCAAATACAATGAAATCTCTATGAACTAGAGAAATAGAGAAAACCACATGGGGAAAAACTCTACTCCAAAAAGAGATGGAAAAGAACACCAGTGAAGCATGAAATAGATGCAAACACTGTCTCTAAGAAACTGCTGATCTGAAGAACCTCCACTGAAATAGAACATGACCAGGTAGAGAAGACTATAATCTGTATGAGTGCCCTCAAATGACACTACTCAAATCAGAAGGAAAACAAGGCAAACAATTGAAAACGAAGATACAAATGGCATGAGAAACTAAAGCCTGAAGAGTTGATCAATTGAACCATTGAAGCATTAGAACCAATAGGACAAACCTCCCCATAATGCTGAAGAGGGAGAGGGACAAAAACATTGAAAAGAACAACCAAGAAGAACTGCATGACGAAGAACCAGGAACATCAAAGTGTTAGCATTTTCACAAAGGGAGATTGTTGGCATTTTTGTAAGTTTGTTGGTATGAGGATATTGAGAAGGTTGTTGGAGATTTTTGATATAACTATGAAAGGATGATTACTATTCTAATAATATTATTTTGTCATTGATGTCATGCAATTGATCTTCTGATTCAGTATGATGTTGCCATATCTTAATGAGTATGTTTTGACTAGTATAAAGATGTCAGTAAGTGACATAGAAAGAATGTGATAATGAAGGGGAATAATAAGTTATTCAATGGAAAACTATTACTGAGTTAGACAATGATGAGATCATGTTGTTTTGATTGTTTTGATATCCTACATATGTTGTTGATTTTATGTTTAATACTGTTCTATGTTACCGAGCAAATTGCTAGTCAGTAAACCCTAAGGTTATTGCTATCAGTTAAAGAAGGTAGAATGTCTATCGAGTGAAGTTTAGTATTTACCGAGCAACAACCGAGTAATAACAGAATGCATTGGATGGATAAAAGCATTAATAAATGAAGGATGCCAATGAGATGGAGAAGAATAAATGATTGGTATGCCATGCAAGAAGTTTGTTGAGGATACATTGAACCACAATAACCTAGCACAAGTTCCAAGGAAGGAATGCAAGTTCCAAGGCAAGGTAAAACATTTTTCAGATCGAAGGATACATTGAACCTAGTCAAGTTTGAAGATCTGATGCCTAAAATTGATCATGGGAAATGTGATCAAGGACATTAAGTGGTTAGAAATTGTTTATAAATAAGGAATTGTTGATGAACAATGTATGCAGGTAAATGTATGCACAATGATGCTATAGTAATGTTTACCGAGCACAGAAGCTTGAAGATCTTATTGAAGAATAGATTGGGAAACCCAGCAAGCCCAACAAGGGACAAGATAAGTCATATGACAAGATTGTTTTGAGCAAATAGAATCTGCTTTAGCATTTTAGATGTGAAGTTGCAGATATATTTTATTACTGTTGTTTATTTTGTAAGTGACAGAAAATCTCTTAACCGAGTGGACTTAATAGTCTTATTTGTAAACCCTCTAGCAAGGTAACATTTTGAATGCGTGTTTGAAATCCTTTGACAAGGTCACTTCTAACAAAGTGGAAGACTCTAACAAGTCCAAGGGAAATCCCCTAACCGGGTCACATCTAGCAATGTGTTTGTAATCTGTAACTGGATTAGCTTTTAACCGAGCATACTCTAGAAGGGTATATTTCTTAGTGGGTCCAAAATCCCATAGTGGTTTTTCCCTATTTGGGTTTCCATGTTAAATCTGGTGTTAAATGTGTTATGATGTCTTAAGTGTATCTGTTTATGATTTTGAATGATTTATAGTCATAGTTGCATATCAGCTAAGGTTACCGAGGTTGAATCTAATAAATATACTGCATTGTGAGTTTTTATGATTCACCCCCCCCTCTCATCTACTAACAATTGGTATCAGAGCTTTGGACTCTAGAAGAAAAGTTTAAAGGTACTTGAGGAAAGATCCAAAGATGTATAAAAGGGATGTACCAAAGCTGAACAAGTCAAGTTTCTCCACATGACAGAAAATGATGAAGCTGCATTTATCAGGAATTGGAGAATATGCAACATATTATCTGGAGAATGATTACATAGCACCCAGCACCAACCTGATGACAATGGAAGAGATAAAGGCAAAGTAAGAACATATTCAAGCTATGATTCCAATAACATCTGCATTAACCGACTCAGAGTTTAATGACCTAGAAGGTGGCAATGATGCTGAAGCAATGTGGAACAAGCTCATATTTGTGTATGGTGGTGATGAACATGTTTAGAGAGAAAAAGTAGATAGTCTAAGAGGTCAACTTGAATCCATCAGAATGAATTAAGGTGAGAACATAACCCAATACAGTACAAGGTTAAAGGAGACTATCAATCAAATCAAAGGAGCAGGGGGAACTATTGAAGAATAGGATGTAACAAGTAGGTTGCCTAGAACACTTCTACCTGCTTATGCCATTCAAGTCTCTACAATCAATGAATTAAGGTCTGTACCAAACATGCCAGTCTCTTTGGATGCTACTATCGGTAAGCTACATGCATTTGAGTTAAGTAATTTTGATAACAGTGGGTCTTCAATAAATAAATTTGAATTTGCATTCAGTTCTTTTCATATTGGTGAATCTGATAACTACAATGATAGAATGTATAAGTATACTGAAGGAAATCATAGTGGAGCAAGTGAGAGATTTCACAAAAACATAGAAAAAAACATAGAAAAGGTACACAAACTGATGCTCTGCAAAAAGGATTAGAAAATCTGTTTGATGGCAACACACACAAGAGCACAAGAAACAAACGTTAGTGTTAGCAACAAAAGATTATCCTAAACAGGCATATCAAGAGAGATATTAAGCATGAAATAGAAAGCATATAAACATAGAATGAAATAGCTAATCAAGATGCTCATAGTTGCTCCTCCCTTGTTCCTCTCCTCTCCAAGTCCCAAATGAGTGTAGCTCTCAGCTTTTAGCACTAGCCATGGATGCCATATGGAGATTCAAGATGGTTGAATATGATAAGCAAATACTATGCAAGAGTAGATAGTGATGCTATGAAAAAGCTCTATGCTAATGCCAGTATAACAACAATACTCTAAAATGCTTCTCCTCTTTGTTTGAGGAGAAGGGTTCTATTTATAGAAGAAATGGGGAAATGAAGGGTTAAGATTGAATGGTTTAATCAAGGGCCAAGTTTGAAAGTTGGGGATCCATGTGCACAATTGGCACCAATAAAATGGTGACAAGTGTCAACATAGGATTGGGTTGAGAGAAGAGGTTGGAGGCATTAAAGGCCTGAGAAGACCTCATGGTTATCTAGAAGATAAGGGTCAAGTCTAAATTAGGATTACCCACTGGATTAGGAGTTAATGCAAGGATAAACCTTTGTGCAAATGATTAAGAGATAATCATGGTCAAAGCATTAAAGGCTTGATGAGACCCTTGGGTTGGGTAGAGGTTGAGTCAAAACAAATGTTTTAACCATGTGGGAGGGTTTGAGGTAACCATTAATGGTTATTGGAGACTTTGGGGATTAAGTGGTTGAAGGTTGAAAGCCTTCAATGGTTATCAAAGACTTTGAGCCATTTAGTGGTTGAAGGTTGGAAGCTTTCAAAGGTTATCCAAGACTTTGAGGGTTAATTTGTTGAACACACAAAGCATTAATTGCTTTTCAAAGACTTTGGAGTCTTTGAGAAGTGACTCCAATTTGCTTAGGAATGTGACAATATTTAGGGGATGGATTAGGCTAATTAGGAAGGGTTTAGAAGAATCTAGAAGGGGTTTAGGCATACAAGTGGATTTTGTAGGAAAATGCAAGTGGGAGAAATTTTGGTATTTTCAATTAAAATAAAATCATTTATTTCAATTAAATGGTGTAAGTTGAATTTGGATAAATATTTAAATAAATATTAATTTATTTAAATGAGAAAAAGAAGATAAAGCATTTAAAATGCTTGAAGACTTTGAGGGAAACCATTAAAGGCTTGAAGACTTTAAGGAAAACCATTAAAGTCTTAAGAAGATTATAGAAGGAAGCCATCAAGTTTGAAGACTTTAAAGCCATCAAGTTTGAATACTTTAAGGGAAACCATTAAAGGTTTCAAGTGGGTGAGGATAAATAGGATTTTAAATAAATAATTTATTTAAAATAGTTGTGCAACTTGCTTTTGTAGGAAAATACAAGTGGGTGGAGGATAAAGGTGATTTAAATAAATGATTTATTTAAAATAATTGTGCAACTTGCTTTTGTAGGAAAATACAAGTGGGTGGAGGATAAAGGTGATTTAAATAAATGATTTATTTATTTAAATGTGAGAGGTGGGATTTTGGGGGATTTAAATAAATATTAATTTATTTAAATGTGAGAGGTGGGATTTAATTAAATAAATATGATTTATTTATTTAATTAATGGTCTGAATTTGGTTAAGTGAATTAAATCAAATAAATTGAATAATTTATTTAATTAATAGGAGAAGAGGGTTAAGATGAATTAATTAAATATATTAATTTAATTAATTATTAATTGATGGTTAAATAATCAAATAAATACTAAGTATTCATTTAATTAAGTGGACAGATTTATGTGACTACATTTGCCCCTCTTTGAGACGGTGCGGTTTATCGCGTCGTTTCAAAGAAAGAAAAATAGGTGTGAAGAAATGCCCCATAAAATGTAAATTTAATGGGTGGTATGCCCCCTCGAGGGATGGGCCGAATTTTTTTGAAAAATCGGGCGATCTCTCGAAAAAGAATGAAAAGCGGAGGGGAGGTAGAATAGAAGAAATTAGAACTAATGATGAAAGAATGGGAGAAAATGGAGTGAATATGAAGAAACAACAAGCCAACGAGTACCCTGAGGTCATGCAAGAGATACATAGCAGATGTAGTGTGGGGTTTGGATTGATGCTATACAATTGATCAAAATTGTTTGGACAATCTGGTGCAATCGGTTTAATTGCCCCGGTCAAGTCAAAGCATGACAGTTGATGTCAGTTGGTCGCTTGAACATGATAAAGTCTGAGTAAGTGAATCAAAGTGACTTGATGGTGACTTAGACAATTGATGTAATTGCCCGATGAAGTCAAGGTATATGAAGCAAAATACTCGTTGAGACGTAGACAATTGATGTAATTGTCTGTTGGATTGTGTTTGATTGGTTGATCAATTGATAGTGTGTGCATGTGATGGATGGTTGTGGGGAATCATGGCAGCCCCGTTGAGACTAGGTCATTATGATAAATGCCTGATGTAGTCTAGGATTACCATGATCGATTACCTGTTGAGACCCGAAGATACTTGATCAGAGTATCTGTTGATAGTCTAGGTGTGTGTGAGTCGAGGTACCTGTGCAGAGAGAGTAACTTGTTTGGCTTATTGGATGACTTAGCATAGGAAACACAATCCCTCCTATTTAGAGATGGATGGTGATGAACATGGCTTGATTAAGTTGATTAGGACACGATGTAGGGTATGTGATGGTGATGATCAAGATAAGGAGGGTGAGGGGGGATTTGATGTTAGATAGAAGAAATGGAGGACTAGGACCGAGTCCTATGGAAGAAGATGAGTAAAATAGAGTATGCATTATTATGACTATGTATGCATGATATGCAGCTATTATGAATGTATGGATGGGTGGAATGCAACGAAATGCAATATATACAGATGAGATGGAATGACGATCCATGGTGCTTTATTTTTCATCATTGAGCTTTAAAATGTTGTAAGAAAATACAAGCAACTTGACATAAAGATTCAAGATGACCAGAGTATTTCTTACATGGATTTTGATATAGCAAGTTAATACAAGCAACTTGATATAATGGATCAAGTTGACCTTAGTATTGCTTGCGGAACAGACAAGGATTATCTCCTTTCGTGCATGACTTGGATCGTCCTCCTTGATCTTAGGTTGATCAAATCCTGAGACAAGTGCATACCGTAATAAGAGATAAAACCTTTATCCAGTTTGGATGAGGAGGAACCAAAGAATGAGCATTGTACCTGTAAACAAACAATATATACATAAAGAATAAAGAATAAGGATCCTTGGTAATGGTTCATGCTCATATGGTCGAGATATACGCTGTAGTCAGCAAGCCGTAGTGATCTATGACTGCATTTGGCATAAGATCACGTAGCTTGGTGAACTTCCCACGTAGACACCATTAGTACATGCCCCAGAACTTCATCGGAAATAATGCGCAAACGATACAAAACAATGCTGAAAGATCCCGATACAGATAAACAAATGATTGTACTCATAAATCAACCAAGTATTTGACAGCCTAACAGAATTTTCTTGTCAAAGAAAACATCATCTTGTCTTTGTTTTGGTAAGGAAGGATGCATCCTTGTTTTAAAGACAGTTTTGGATTGTTGATGTGGATTGTGTGGTTGTTTGGTAAATGGTCATTGTGTGAGTAGTTTGTCGCAATGTTTGTTTTGGTATCTGCATGGATGAGTATGTACAAGGTGTTGCCATGTTTTTGTGTGATTTTTCAATGGTTTTGTCGATGTTTTTGGATTTTGAATTGTTTTGAATGTTTTTGGTATTTTTGCGAGATATTTTTGAATGTTTTTGGATTTTGCGAGACATTTTTGAATGTTTTTGTATTTTGCGAGACATTTTTGAATGTTTTTATATTTTCTTCAGGACATTTTCTGAATGTTTTTTGGTATTTTCTGAGACATTTTTGAATGTTTTTGTATTTTGCGAGACATTTTTGAATGTTTTTGCCAATGAATCACCAGTAATGTAGAATCCACTTCCATCATCTAGATTGTAAGGGCATTGCCCCCAAGTTGGACATGATTTATGAAAAAGCGGGATGCCAGATGCATGAAGTACTTTCTTGGATTACAGATCAAATAACAAGCCATGGTTAGATGGATGGATGTGTGTATGTATGAATGTGATCGCAACGAGCCTGAAAGATACTGGAGCCATTGCCTTTATGAGTGGTGCCTGTTTGCCAGGTTTTCACCATCGTTCTTACCCAAGGTGCCACCGGAGTGGTTGTTCACCGTTTGGATGCATGATTTTTCTTTACTTTTTTGAATGTTTTTGTATTTTCTTTAGGACATTTTTCTGAATGTTTTTCGTATTTTCTTTAGGACATTTTTCTGAATGTTTTTGGTATTTTCTGATAGGCAGGGGAGCCTGATGCTCTATACAGCTTATGTGTAAAACCGTTTGAGGTGCATGCTGTTGATTGGATCTGTGAGCGGTTCTCCGTCTGATGTAGCCAACTGATATGCCCCGGACCCAAATACAGCAGTGACAACATATGGGCCTAGCCAATTTGATTCAAACTTGCCTTGATGTTCTCTGTTTGGTTGGTTGCGAGGATTCTCTCGAAGAACAAGATCACCTACCTCAAATGTACGAGGTCTAACTCGGTGATTGTAGCTTCTACTCATGCGCTGCTGATAGGCTTTGAGATGGTTGTATGCAGCTTGTCGCTTCTCATCAAGTAACTCTAAGTCCTGAAGACGGGATACTCTGTAGGCTTCATCACCGATGAGATTATGCAAGGAAACTCGTAAGGATGGTATCTCGACCTCAATAGGTAAGATAGCTTCAGCACCATAGACCAATGAATAAGGAGTTGCACCTGTAGGGGTTCGAATGCTAGTTCGATATGCCCATAATGCTGGATTCAATTGAACATGCCAATCACGACCGGCATCATTGACTGTCTTCTTTAGGATTCTCAATATGTTTTTATTGGATGCTTCGGCCTGACCATTGCCTTGTGGGTAATAGGGAGTGGAAAAGCGGTGTTGGATATGAAATTTCTCACAAAGCTCACGAACATCCTGATTTTTGAAAGGAAGACCGTTATCTGTGACAATGGACATGGGCACACCATACCGGCAGATGATGTAATTGAGGATGAATGAGGCGATCTGCTTGCCGGTGACTTGGGTAAGTGGAACAGCTTCGATCCACTTGGTGAAATATTCGGTGGCGGTAATAATGAATTTATGGCCATTGGATGAAGATGGATGGATTTTACCCACAAGGTCAAGGCCCCATTGACAAAAAGGCCATGGTGTTGTGATTGGTTGTAGTTCCTGTGCTGGTGCATGTATCAGGTCGCCATGAACTTGACATTTTTTGCACTTCCTGACAAAGTAGTAGGAATCCTTTTCCATAGATGGCCAATAGTATCCAGCTCGCATGATCTTCTTGGCTAGTGATGGACCACTTGAGTGAGTCCCGCAAATTCCTTCATGTACCTCTTCCAAAGCCTTTGTTATCTCACCTTGTTCTAGACATCGAAGGAGAGTACCATCAAGACCGCGTCGGTATAGGGTTTCGGCAATAATGGTATATCGAGCAGTTTGGCGAATGAAGGTTTTACGTTGGTTATTTGATTGGTTGGGAGGAAGGGTGTGATCGCGGAGATAGGTGTAGAACTCACCGTACCATGGGGATTCAGAACCAACAAGGCGACATATCATTTCAGATTCGGGGATATCATAAGCGGGGATCCAAAGTTGTTCTACCAAGAACTCGTAGCGTGTTGAATTTTGTGGAAGATCTAGTAGAGATGCGATGGTAGCCATAGCGTCAGCAGCTCGATTCTGATCTCTTGGTATCTGCTCAAAAGTGATAGTAGTGAATGATGTCTTTAGACTGTCCACCATTTGCTTATATGGCATGAGTTTATCATCTTTGGTCTGATATTCATCTGTTGCTTGTCGAATGACTAGTTGGGAATCGCCATATACTTGTAGTTCTTGTAATTTCCATTGTACGGCTAATCTGAGTCCTGTGATCAAGGCCTCATACTCTGCTATGTTGTTTGTGCATGGAAATGTGAGCCTGTAAGACTTCGGGATGCTATCACCTTGAGGTGTGATAAACAGAATGCCTGCCCCCGAGCCATGCCTAGTGTATGAACCATCAAAATATAGTTTCCATGGCTGTGCTTCTGTGATCATGAATATCTCTTCATCTGGAAAATTGGAAATGAGAGGATGATCGCCTATGAGTGGTGCATCGGCCAACTGATCTGCAATAACTTGCCCTTTGATAGCCTTACGGTCCACATACTCAATATCAAATTCACTTAGAATCATCACCCATTTGGCTAAGCGACCTGTCAATGCTGCTTTGTTAAGTAAATACTTGAGTGGATCAATCTTTGCAATGAGTTGCACCTTGTGTGTTAACAGATAGTGCCTCAGTTTAGTGGCTGCCAAGATTACTGCTAGGCAAGCTCGCTCAATAGGTGTGTAATTGAGTTCATAGCCCACAAGTGTGCGAGAGATGTAGTAAATAGCACACTCTTTTCCTTCTGCATTATGTTGTGCCAGTAGTACACCTAATGCTGTACTTGTCGCTGAGATGTAAAGTAACAACGGTCTACTTGGATCTGGTGGCATCAACAATGGTGGATTCATGAGATAGTCTTTAAGCACCTGAAATGCTTGCTGGCATCGGGCATCCCACTGAAAGCGGATGTTCTTGTGTAGCAGGTGTGTGAATGGGTGACACTTATCAGCCAATTGTGCAATGAATCTGCGGATAGATTGAAGCCGTCCTTGTAGTGTTCTTAGCTGACTGATATTCTTTGGAGGTGGCATGTCCATGATTGCTTTAACCTTTGCTGGGTCGACCTCAATACCTTTGCTTGAGACAATGTATCCTAGAAGTTTCCCGGAGGTCACTCCAAAGACACATTTCTTTGGGTTGAGTCGAACATGGTATTGTTCCAGTCTATCAAAGATTTGATCTAAGATATGGAGATGTCCTTCTCTTGTGAGTGATTTTGCTAGTAAATCATCCACATAATCTTCCATCATAGTATGCATCATGTCATGGAAGATGGTGGTCATTACTCTTTGATAGGTCGCTCCTGCATTCTTTAGACCAAAAGGCATTACATTCCAGCAGTATGTGCCCCATGGACATGTGAAGGCTGTCTTATGTTGATCCTCTGGTGCGATCTTTATTTGATTGTATCCTGAAAAGCCATCCATGAGTGAAAGCATGGCATGTCCTGCTGTCAAATCTACTATGATGTTGATATTCGGTAGGGGAAAGTCATCCTTAGGACATGCCTTATTTAGATCTCTGAAGTCAGTACAAATGCAGATGCCCCCTTTTGGTTTGCCGACAGGCACAATATTGGAGATCCATTCTGCATAATCAATTGGTCTAATGAAACCAACATCCAGGAGTTTCTTGAGTTCTGTTTTGACTAGCACGGCAATCTGAGGATGCATCTTACGAAGCTTCTGCTTGATAGGTTTGGCTCCTTTTGCTACTGTGAGATGATGCATGACTAAATTAGGATCAAGCCCAGGCATGTCTGCATATGACCATGCAAAGTTGATCTGACGCTGTTGGAAGAACTCTATAAATTGAGGTTGTTCCTCTGGAGTGAGAAGAGATGCCAGATGTATGATATGAGGGTTTTCAGGAGTCCCCACATTGTATTCTTTGGTCTCCTCAATGAAGATCGTTGATCGTTCCTGTTGTGCATTAGCAGGGAGAATGTCAAACCCTTCATCCTCAGGCGCCTCAGAGAGGTTTTCACCGTTGGATACGCTCTTTCTTTTTACTTTTATTGGATCAAACAGTGCCACAGTGTGGTTTTCACTGGAAGATCCATGTTTTAATGTTATATTTTTGCAGCTGAAGGGTTTGGCATCCGCCCCGAAGTATGCTGCGCTATTAAGTTCAATGGCGAATCCAGCTTTGTGATCCCCGCTTGGTAGATTATCCCTTAATTCCAAAAAGTCAATGATAGCCTCATCATTTTGGAAGAGGTCAAGACATGGGGGATTTGGTTGGTTCCATTCAATGAGTTCAGGGTGGATAATGGGCATTACTTCATCGATTAAGTTAAGTGCGGGAGATGTATCAGTGAGGGTTAAGACAGTGTGGTGAAGGTCGTTGATGGTACTCTCCCTGTCAGAATCAGGCGTAGGATGAGACGTAGGGTCTGTGGAAGATGTTTCCAGCTCAGGTACCCAAGTGGTCTTTATCTGTGCTTCTCCGTAAACAGGGATGTCTTTGCGGGGTGGAGGTGGTGATGTGTCTTCCTCATCTGAAGTGTTAAGTTGCACTGAATCGAATTCCCACTCATGTGAGTCGGTCTCTGAATCACTCTCCAGCATCCGATTGCTATACCATACTGGGATGTCTTTGGAATTAAACACGGCAGGTGTGATTGGTTTATGTATCCTTGTAGTGATCGGTGTTGCAGGAATTGTGATGGGGTTTAATGGATTTGTCACTGGAAGTATCGGTAATGGTGACTCAGTGGCTTCTGCTGGAACTACTGGTGCCATAGATGCTGCTGCGGGTTCCAATATAGTTGCTGCTACAAATGGTGTTGCTGAGAGGATTACTGGTTCGTTTGATGGGATGTTTGGTATTGTAGATGGTTGTGGTGGGTTTGTGAGCCTCGATGGGGCAGTGACAATATTGCTTGATGGTGCTTTGATTATGAAAGGTGTCCTCTTTACAGTAGGTGGGCAAAATGGTTTGCTGGGTTTTCCTTTGAATCTGAGTTTAGGAAGGATCTCTTTTTCAAAGCCAAGGCCTGTATTACCTTTGGGCTTGAATTCTGGTAGTAGAGGTTCGTGTCGTCCTTGTTTGCAGTATCCCAAAGCACTCTGACCATCATATCCCATTCTTTGCATAATGAGGAGGCCTTTGCCATATTGTTCCGTAGGAAGTGTAACTTGCGGTTTGTCAGTGGTGATGGGATCTTTATAGATCCAGTCCGCCAGGTCCTCATCTTGTGTCTCTTCCTCTTGACTCTTTCCAAGAATGAAAGGCGTTAAGGCACATGGAGGCGTGATTAGTGGTTGCTGGAGCAACTGCTGTGGTTTACCATGTGTTCTAGGAGAAGTGGGCATTTGTCCCACACAAAAGAGCTGACTCAAGTTGTATTCTCCAGGACCTTCCTCTGCGATTTTCATCTTAAGCTTTTCTTGCTTGGGTATAGGGGTGTTTGAACTATCAAGAGAGGCGGGATTTACATATGATGTGGAGGAAATGGCTTCCCTATTATTAGGAACAGTAATTTCTGGTTGATGGCTGATATTATGGCAAAATGCAAAGGGATTTGCATCGCCCAGGATTGTGATCTCTGCACCATTATGTGGGAACTTGATACATTGATGGTAGGTAGATGGAACAGCTTGCATGGCATGTATCCAAGGTCTCCCTAATAATAGATTATATGGCAGAGGAAGGTCCAGAACCTGACAAATGATATGCTTTACCACAGGGCCCACTCGGATTGGTAGTACCACAGCTCCTTTGGATGAACGCTCTGCATCATCATAGGCTTTGATGGTGATCTTCTTACGAGGATCCACTGATTCTATTGCATATCCCAATGCTGTGACCAACTGTAGTGTGCAAATGTTTAGGCCTGCTCCATTATCGATCAAGACTCGCTTGATCCTGTGTTGGTTGACAAAGCCTTCAATGTGGAGTGAGGCGTTATGAGGTTGTTGGAAAGAAGAGTTGTCGCTTTCAGAAAAAGTGAGACAAGGTGATGACTTTAGATTTCCAACCATGGCTTGAAATTGGTCTGTATTCAAGTTTGCAGGGACTGACGCCTCTTGGAGTGCTTGATCCAAGATAGTTTTATGAGATGGTGACAGGCGTAGTAGTTCTAAAATGGATATGAGCGCAGGGGTTTTGTCTAATTGTTCCACAAGATTGTACTGCTTTGGGATGGAGGTGGTGCCTTGTGGAGCTGCCTTGATGGTAACTTTGCCGCGACGCGTAACAACATTGCAATTTGAGGTGGGATTTTTGAAGGTGATAGTTGCAATTTGTTCACTGGCATCATACAGGTGATTGACAGTGTAGTTATACGCAGCTTGCGTATAATCAGTGGTATCTGGACCTCGTCTGGAAGTGGAAGGACCCCTTTGATCTTGTGATGGAAGTGGATTCTTGAACATCTGATGATCATTATTGGTTGTTTTTGGGTCATGCCCTTCAATTTCAATTTCACGTCGGGTTCACCAAATGATGCTCTGCAAAAAGGATTAGAAAATCTGTTTGATGGCAACACACACAAGAGCACAAGAAACAAACGTTAGTGTTAGCAACAAAAGATTATCCTAAACAGGCATATCAAGAGAGATATTAAGCATGAAATAGAAAGCATATAAACATAGAATGAAATAGCTAATCAAGATGCTCATAGTTGCTCCTCCCTTGTTCCTCTCCTCTCCAAGTCCCAAATGAGTGTAGCTCTCAGCTTTTAGCACTAGCCATGGATGCCATATGGAGATTCAAGATGGTTGAATATGATAAGAAAATACTATGCAAGAGTAGATAGTGATGCTATGAAAAAGCTCTATGCTAATGCCAGTATAACAACAATACTCTAAAATGCTTCTCCTCTTTGTTTGAGGAGAAGGGTTCTATTTATAGAAGAAATGGGGAAATGAAGGGTTAAGATTGAATGGTTTAATCAAGGGCCAAGTTTGAAAGTTGGGGATCCATGTGCACAATTGGCACCAATAAAATGGTGACAAGTGTCAACATAGGATTGGGTTGAGAGAAGAGGTTGGAGGCATTAAAGGCCTGAGAAGACCTCATGGTTATCTAGAAGATAAGGGTCAAGTCTAAATTAGGATTACCCACTGGATTAGGAGTTAATGCAAGGATAAACCTTTGTGCAAATGATTAAGAGATAATCATGGTCAAAGCATTAAAGGCTTGATGAGACCCTTGGGTTGGGTAGAGGTTGAGTCAAAACAAATGTTTTAACCATGTGGGAGGGTTTGAGGTAACCATTAATGGTTATTGGAGACTTTGGGGATTAAGTGGTTGAAGGTTGAAAGCCTTCAATGGTTATCAAAGACTTTGAGCCATTTAGTGGTTGAAGGTTGGAAGCTTTCAAAGGTTATCCAAGACTTTGAGGGTTAATTTGTTGAACACACAAAGCATTAATTGCTTTTCAAAGACTTTGGAGTCTTTGAGAAGTGACTCCAATTTGCTTAGGAATGTGACAATATTTAGGGGATGGATTAGGCTAATTAGGAAGGGTTTAGAAGAATCTAGAAGGGGTTTAGGCATACAAGTGGATTTTGTAGGAAAATGCAAGTGGGAGAAATTTTGGTATTTTCAATTAAAATAAAATCATTTATTTCAATTAAATGGTGTAAGTTGAATTTGGATAAATATTTAAATAAATATTAATTTATTTAAATGAGAAAAAGAAGATAAAGCATTTAAAATGCTTGAAGACTTTGAGGGAAACCATTAAAGGCTTGAAGACTTTAAGGAAAACCATTAAAGTCTTAAGAAGATTATAGAAGGAAGCCATCAAGTTTGAAGACTTTAAAGCCATCAAGTTTGAATACTTTAAGGGAAACCATTAAAGGTTTCAAGTGGGTGAGGATAAATAGGATTTTAAATAAATAATTTATTTAAAATAGTTGTGCAACTTGCTTTTGTAGGAAAATACAAGTGGGTGGAGGATAAAGGTGATTTAAATAAATGATTTATTTAAAATAATTGTGCAACTTGCTTTTGTAGGAAAATACAAGTGGGTGGAGGATAAAGGTGATTTAAATAAATGATTTATTTATTTAAATGTGAGAGGTGGGATTTTGGGGGATTTAAATAAATATTAATTTATTTAAATGTGAGAGGTGGGATTTAATTAAATAAATATGATTTATTTATTTAATTAATGGTCTGAATTTGGTTAAGTGAATTAAATCAAATAAATTGAATAATTTATTTAATTAATAGGAGAAGAGGGTTAAGATGAATTAATTAAATATATTAATTTAATTAATTATTAATTGATGGTTAAATAATCAAATAAATACTAAGTATTCATTTAATTAAGTGGACAGATTTATGTGACTACACAAACTATATGAGGAAATCAAAAAGAAAGAAGAGTTTGAAGCACTATTAGCCAGAAGGTTACCAAGAGGCAAAGCTAAGTATAAGGGAAAGTTACCTTTAAAATGTTTTAACTATGATAGAATAGAACATATGGCTTCTAACTATCCTAACAAGGAATCTAGTGAAAAGAGAGACTACTGAGATGATAGACAAAAAGACAACCAATACAGAGGACACCGAGACTTCAGAAGGAAAGATAGAAAGACATGCCTAGTAGCTGATGAGGAATCCAATGATGATAAATCTGGTGAGACAGAGATAGAGGAAGTTGTTAAATTAGAAGACTATGATGGAGGATATGTAAGATTCGGTAATGATGCACCTTGTCCAGTGAGAGGTAAAGGATCCATAACACTTCTTGACAATGCTAAATGTGATGATGTATAATGGGTTGAAGGTTTGAAATACAATTTGTTGAGTGTAGCACAGCGAAACAATACAGGATACCAAATAGAATTTCAGAAGGGATGTGTCAAAGTTCATGACAAACATGGAAAGCTGGCTACAACCAGGACACAAACAAAAGGTAATACATTTCATCTTGACTCAACTAGGTACAATTGTCTGTATGCTAAAATAGAAGATACCTAGTTATGGTATAAAAGGTTTTGTCATGTAAATTTTGATAACCTGATCAAAATAAGCAAGAAGCACTGAGTAAGAGGTCTACCGAGCTTGGAAAAACCTGAGAATGCAATATGTCAAGGATGCCAGATGGGCAAGATGACAAAGTTAAGCTTTACAAGTAAGTCCTACACTTCTAAAGGAATTTTAGATCTTGTGCACACTGATCTTTGTGGTCCTATAAAAGTTCAAAGTTATTATGGAGATAAATACTTCATATTATTTGTGGATGATTACTCAAGGATGATGTTGGTTATGTTTTTAAAAGAGAAATCAGTAGCCTTTCAAATGTTCAAATGGTATAAGGCTAGAGTTGAAATGTCTAAGATCTGATAGAGGAGGAGAATTTATTTCTGATGAATTTAACCTATTTTGCAATGATCATGGTATAAAGAGACAAGTGTCTGCACCAAGAACACCTTAGCAAAATGGGATTGTTGAAAGAAGAAACAGATCAATTGTAGATTGTGCTAGAACCCTGATGATAGAAAAGAGGGTACCTCAAACATTTTGGAGAGAAGCAATCAACACTGCAGTTTACACCCTGAACTGAGTACAACTAAAGAAAGGAACTTTCAAGACACTGTATGAAATATGGTATGACAAGAAACCTAATGTAAGTTATTTTAAGATATTTGGAAGTAGATGTTATGTTCACAAAGATGACAGAAATGGAAAGTTTGATAAGAAAAAGCGAGGAAGGAACATTTCTTGGTTATTCTTCTAGAAGAAAAGCATTTAAATGTCTGATCAAATCTTCTAACAAAATAGTAGAAAGTGCAAATGTGAAAATTAATGAATTTGCAGAAAGGAATGATGAAGGAAATTCCAAAGAACCAGAAAATTATGAAGAATTTGTTTATGTTCAACCGAGAAATCCTACTGAGAAAGTTGATGAAGAAAATGAAGATAATACTCAGTTACCGAGTGATGGAGAAGATCATATAGATCCTACCGAGCCTATATTATCCAAGTATGTTAGAAGAAATCATGCTTCAAGTCAAATTATAGGAGATAAGGATGATCTAGTAATGACAAGAAACAAACTGAGACAAAACACATGTCTGATATCTGAATTTGAACCAAGGATAGTAAACGAAGCATTTAGTAATGAAGATTGGATAAATGCTATGACAAAAGAGATTGAACAAATCAAGAAGAATGAAACATGGACACTGGTCCCAAGACCAAAAGAGAAAAATGTAATCGGTACAAAGTGGATTTTCAAAAACAAGCTAAATGAAAAAGGAGAGGTCATTCGGAATAAAACAAGACTAGTTTGCAAAGGCTATGCTCAAGAAGAAGGAATTGATTATGGTGAGACTTTTGCACTTGTGGCAAGACTTGAAGGAGTGAGAACATTGTTGGCATATGTTGCTTACAAAAATTTCAAGGTATATCAAATGGATGTTAAATCTGCATTTTTAAATGGTATATTAGAAGAAGAAGTTTATATTGAACAACCTGAAGGATTTATTGAAGACAAGAATAAAGATCAGGTATGTAAGTGGAACAAAACATTATATGGTTTAAAGGAAGCACCTAGAGCATGGTATGAAAGACTGCACTCTTATTTGATCAAGATTGGATTTATAAGGACAAGCAAAAACAACAACATGTATATGAAAAATGATGAAAACAATGGTATACTACTTTCAACCATATTTGTTGATGATATTATTTTTTGTGGAAATGACTCCCTATGCAAGAACTTTGGAAATGAAATGTGCAAAGAATTTGAGATGTCATGAATCGGTGAAATAAAGTATTTTATAGGTTTACAAATACTGCAAATGAAAAATGAGATTTTCATTACTCAATCCAAGTATATAAAGGAAATCTTGAAGAAATTTGGAATGGAGGATTCTAAACCTGTAAGTACTCCTATGACTACCAATTGTAAACTATCAAAGAGTGATGAATCTGCATCTGTTGATGAGACACTTTACTGATCTATGATTGGAAAGATACCATGTGTGGTTCACAACAGACTGGATATAACACATGCAGTAGGTATAGTTGCAAGATTTTTTGCAGATCCCAGAGAAACTCATTTGACAACAATCAAGAGAATTTTCAAATACCTGAGAGGCACTGAAGATTATGGTTTAATATATCAAAAAGGGTATGTTTTTGACCTAAAAGTCTATAATGATGCTGATTGGGCAGGAAACATTGATGATAGGAAAAGCACAAGCGGTGGAGATTTCTTTTTGCGAGATAGACTTGTAAGTTGGCTTAAAGAAACAAGGATGCATTTCATAGTCAACAGCTAAAGTTGAATATGTCACAATAGCATTGAATTGTACCAATATAGCATGGACCAAACAACTGTTGGAAGGTATGAATGAGAAAGTTACTAAGCTAGTAACTATATTCTGTGATAATACTAGTGCCATTAACATTTCAAAGAATCAGGTAATGCACTCTAAGACAAAGCATATCTCTATAAAGTATCACTATCTTAGAGAAGAAGTTAAAGAGAAGAAAGTTGTGCTGGAATATATCAGTTCAAAGGAACAAATAGCAGATATATACACAAAGCCACTACCAAGGGACACTTTTGAGTATCTCAGAAGTAAGTTAGGGGTCGTACCTCTATCTAGTACTCACTGATAGAGTTCAGTGAAAGCATCAATTCTATGAATCTAAAGGATAATTCTATGAGTTGATGTTTCTTTACACACTTTAGGAGGTTGCCTAAAAGTTGTGCAAGAAATAATGATTGAAGACAAAGATGCTCTGACTGTGAATGAGACTGCAAGGAAATTACTTCACAAGGAAGAAATCATGAATTAGTTTTTCTTTTTGGCATTGTTGTCAAAGGGGGAGAAGACTAAATGAAGAAGCTGGGAGAAGACTAATGATAGGGGAAGAGGACTTCAGGAGAAGTCAATATAGCAATCTGAATCCAAATCAGTTGGTATTGCCACTTAAAGTTGGTGTTAGCATTTTCACAAAGGGAGATTGTTGGCATTTCTATAAGTTTGTTGGTATGAGGATATTGAGAAGGTTGTTGGAGATTGTTGATATCACTGTGAAAGGATGATTACTGTTCTAATAATATTATTTTATCATTGATGTCAAGCAATTTATCTTCTGATTCAATATGATGTTGCCATATCTTAATGAGTATGTTTTGACAAGTATAAAGATGTTGGTAAGTGACATAGAAAGAATGTGATAATGAAGGGGAATAAAAATTTATTCAATGGGTAACTATTACTGAGTTAGACAATGATGAGATCATGTTGTTTTGATTGTTTTGATATCCTACATATGTTGTTGACTATAAGTTTAATAATATTCTATGTTACCGAGCAAATTGCTAGTCGGTAAACCCTAAGGTTATCACTATCAGTTAAAGAAGGTTGAATGTCTACCAAGTGAAGTTCAGTATTTACTGAGCAACAACTAAGTAATAATAGAATGCATTGGATGGATAAAAGCATTATTAAATGAAGGATGCCAATGTGCTGGAGATGAATAAATGATTGGTATGTTGCGTAAGAAGTTTGTTGAGGATTGATGACATGGAAAATCAAGAGGAAGATCTACAACACAGATTGAACTGCAATAACCTAGCACAAGTTCCAAGGTGAGGTAAAACATTTTTCAGATCGAAGGATACATTGAACCTAGTCAAGTTTGAAGATGTGATGGTTAAAATTGATCATGGGAAATGTGATCAAGGAGATTAAGCAGTTAGAAATTGTTTATAAATAAGGAATTGTTAATGAACAATGTATGTGGTAAAATGTATGCACAATGATGCTACAGTAATGTTTATCAAGCACAGAAGCTTGAAGATTTGATTGAAGAACAAATTGAGAAGCCCAACTAGCCCACCAAGGGACAAGATAAGTCAAATGACAAGATTGTTTTGAGCAAATAGAATCTGGTTTAGCATTTCAGATGTGAAGTTGTAGATATATTTTATTACTATTGTTTATTTTGTAAGTGACAGAAAATCTCTTAATCGAGTGGACTTAACAGTCTTATTTGTAAACCCTCCAAAAAGGTAACATTCTGAATGAGTGTTTGAAATCCTTTGACAAGGTCACGTCTAACAAAGTGCAAGACTCTAATAGGTCTGAGGGAAATCCCTTAACTGGGTCACATCTAGCAATGTATTTATAATCTGTAAATGGATTAGCTTTTAACTGAGCATACTCTAGAAGGGTATATTTCTTAGTGGGTCTGAAATCCCACAGTGGTTTTTCCCTACTTGGGTTTCCATGTTAAATCTGGTGTTAAATGTATTATGATGTCTTAAGTGTATCTATTTATGAGTGTGAATGATTTATAGTCATAGTTGCATATCAGCTAAGGTTACCGAGGTTGAATCTGATAAATATACAGTATTGTGAGTTTTTATGATTCACCCCCCCCCTCATCTACTAACACAAAGGTGCTAAGAAAAGTACATGGTGTCATGGAAGGAACACTCAGTCGACACACATCATGAGGTGAATGTAGTGGAAGGAACACTCACTGGAAAAAGGAAGATGGTAAACAATATGCAAACATTAACCCCCTCATGGCACTTTATAAGTAGTGCATGTACAACAAGGCTCAAGATGTGCAAGAGCCCAAGTAAACAATGCATGATGGCACTTTATCTCAGTGCATTTGCATAAATACAATGCTAGAATGATAATAATATTGGAAATGAAAAGAATAGAAAAAACTGAGACATCCTACTCAAAGAAGAGATCCCAAGACCTGAAAAAACCAAGATATCCACCAGAGTGTAGAAAAGAAAAAAACTGAATAAAATATGCATGGAGAAGAATCTTGGAAGAAAACTCATATGGCTGCAAATTACACAGAACATGCTTTCCAAAAATATAAAATTTTCAAAAAACAGAGGTCGGATGCTCATTCTACATCTCCCAGAGTGTTAAAAAGAGACCTCACTTTGACTAGAAAAAAATATAGTCAAACAGAAAAATTGGAAACAATTACCAACATGACAAGGTCTATCTCAGAACCAGCTTTCCAACGCCTATTCATTTTTGAAAAAAGGACTCCATATGCCCAAGATATGACCAAAAAACCAAACCCCCCTTCAAAACAAGAGGAAGGGGTAGTCTGGTGGCTTTGATGGGCAGAGGTGGCCAGTGGGTGATGCTCTACTAGTGGGTTGGTGGCTGTATCTAAGTGGTGGCTGAGTTGGGTGGTGGTATCTGAGTGGTGGCCGAGCTAGGTGACAGTTTCTAATGGTCGGCAAGGTAGTCACCGACAGTTATAGGGCCGAGCGGAGTGGAGGAGGCCGCAGGGAGGTTGCGGACGTAGGGAGGCTATGGGCGTAGGTAGTGATCGAGGGTTGTAGGGCTAAGTAGAAGAGGCACAGCTTGGGTAGAAGTGGTGGCCAGCAAGGCTCGGGGAGATGTGGCAGCTGACGGGTCAGGAAGCCGCAGGGAGGCGGAGGCCTGGGGGCCGAGAAGCTGGGTTGCCAGAAGGTGGGGGCCGGAGGACGCTCGACGGAGCCCGCTCTGTTAGTGGCACAGACCTTCATTATAGTAGGGGGCCTAATGGTACCCTGCATACTATGGGAAACCCCACCCAAAAAAAAAAAAAAATTTTGCCTAATTAAAAATTTTTAATTTTTTTTCTTTGCCCTATTTTGAGTTTTTTGATTTATTTGAGATTTTTTTTCAAAAAATCAAAATCCAGCCTACATGTCATAAAAAGGCAAAAAAAAAAAATGATTTTTTTTCTTGAACTGCGTGCCAAGGTCGTACACCCTGGATCTGGAAAAAAAAAATACTCCTAGAGGCTTAGGAACCAAAACAGGTCAAATTTTAGATGACCATAGGGGTTTTTGGGCCTTCTGAGCACGATAGTGAGGTCCGTTTTGGCCCAAAGTGCTCAGAAAAAGTCCAATCCCTAAGTACATAAATTTTTTTTTGAAACCCTAGATCTACTTCCAATACAAAAAATCTCTAAACAAGAACAGATAGTTGCAGATCTGATGCTCTGATACCATGTTGGAGTTGAGAAAATACAACACCATAAGAGCCCAAATGATCTCTGCAAGCTGAAAAACCTGTTACAAGGGGAAGCAAGGAAGCAAATCACAGAAGGACCAAATACATGGAAAATATGCTCAAAAGAGGAGAGCTCAATATTCACAAAATGTGTAATGTAAAAAACCTTCTTCTTACAATGAAAAGAAAGAACTCAACCTTTAATAGGTCAAGAAAGCCTAAAAAGGAAAACCTAGGTTTGCACATAATAATTAATAAAAGAATTAATTATTATGCACCTAAAGTTAGCTTAAGTGTAAAAGAGATAAAGGGAACTTAAATAATTAAACAAATATTATTTAATTAATCAAGTAAATACCCAAATACTCTAAAAATTTCCATAGCATAGAGATATAAATAGAAACTAAAATAGAGTTTAACCCATGAATTGTAAAAAATTATTTTTTGTTGTTTATATTCATATTGCCGATTCAATCTTTATGTTAGCAAAAGTTTCTCGATTTTCATTAGATGCCTGTTATTTCACACTTCTAGCATATTTATCAACATCAAGGGCCTTTAACACATGGGGATATTTTTTTACATGTTAAGCTGCCATTTCTTATGTTTCTTCATCCATTTAATCTATATCCTATCTTGCATCTTCAGAGTATACATCCTCAACCATTTTCTTGGCTAGTTCACATGACTCTAGATGAATTTGTTGGCATTTGCATGAAGATTGCATTAATGATATGTTATCTTGCCATTGATGTCAATTAATTGGTAATGATATTGTTGATATTGTTGTAATATTGTTACTGTAACCGGTAGGAAGAATTTATGCAGTGAACCGGTAACCGGTGTAAACCTTATCTATTGTTGTAATCGGTAAACCCTAGCTGTTGTTTTTGATAAACCCTAACCGATTAAGTTTGGTGAATTGGTTATATTTTTTTATGATCTGATGATGAACGGTAATGATTATGACACATATGATTATTGTATGAAGACAATTCTAAGACATTTTGGCAAGCTGTTGTGATGATTTTTATCTAGGGAATGAGAAAATGTATTGCATCTAATGCAAAGCACGTGATGAGTTACTAAGTTTGATGAAGTGGTGATCAAGGAGCGATCAAGGTTTTCTTAATTGATGTGCAGAGATTGCTATGTAATCCAATGGTCATACTTGAACCAATGTGTTTGTAATGTCTATGAGAATTAGGTTTTTGTTGTGTTACCGACCTGATTGATTTGTTTATAAGGTCGATGAAGTTGTTTAGTTTAATGAGTTGGCAAAGAGTGAGCACAGATCAATTGAGTGTCTAGTTGTTGAACTGGATGATGTATCTATAGTTTGAGTAAAGGAAGATAGGAGCATGAAATGGATCTGATCAAGAAAGTGTAGTGTTATTCAAACAAATCAACAAACACCTCTTGTTTTCTAACAATTACCACATAATTGAAATCCCCTAACTGGGTAAGCTCTAACAAGCTTGGTGTTATTCAAACCCTCTAACAAGGTGATCTATTAGATTGGATTTTCAAATCCTCTATCAAGGTTACTCCTTAGAGGTTATTGCTTCTAATAAGGCATTTGTAGTCAGTCCCTTAACCGGGTGATTCCCAATAGGATCAGTTCTTAATAGGACTTTTTGTAAAGCTTTAACAGTCGAGGCTCCTAACAGGGAAAACTCTAGAAGAGTTTAGGAAGTTATCAGGTGAGTCTCATCTCACCGTGGTTTTTACCTATTTTGGTTTCCACATCAAATATATTTGTGTCAAGTTGTGAATGTTTTTGTGGTTATGTTTTCATGGTTGATTTCCTTAACTACTTAACTATTTTGATAAGTCATGATAACCAGAGGCATTGAGAAATGAAGAAGTTGTTTACTCTTAATTTTTTGTAATAGTCAACCATTTTATCCTATGAGTTTTTATCTCGATAGAGATATTACATTGTTAGTTCTAATTTTACTTTGAGAGAATGATTTTTGAGATTGATGTAGTTTGTATCAATTTTTCTATCTACTGATTCAACCCCCCCTCTCAGTAGTTGACTAGATACTTATTCTTTCATCAGACCATCAAATGGTATCAAAGAATTATAGGTCCTCTAAGGTCTAAGCCTAATAGCTTCATGTAAAGATATTGCAGATCATGATGAAGAAGGAAGGTTTGAAGTTTAATAGAGAGAACTATAGGATATCGAGTGACATAATGAAAATTTACATCAAGAGTTTGGGAAGTCAATATTGGGAACATATCAATACTAAGTATGTTGCACCTAATGGGATGTTTATTGATGATCAAAAGAAAGAGCAACAAGAAAATCATCAAGCATTGGAGGCTATTATCAGTTCTTTGTCTGATGCAGAGTATGTAGATGTTCATGGTCTTCAAACTGCATATGAGGTATGGAAAAAACTTGAAGATATTTATAGCGGTGATGAAAATGTTAAGATTGCTAAAGAAGAGAGTCTAAGAGGAATGTTTGATGACATGTGGATGGCTAAAGGTGAGAATATCCAACAGTATGGTCAAAGGATAAAAGAGATAGTCAGTGTAATTAAGAGTGTAGGAGGTAAAGTGGAAGATTCCATAGTGATCAATAAGGTACTGAGAACCCTGCTACCAGTCTACGCTATCTGAGTTGCAGCTATTTAGGAGATGAGGTCCATTGATAAAACTAAGGTAACTCTTGACTCCGTCATTGGAAAGCTTACTACTTTTGAATTAAATGGTTATGATGGTAGTATAAAGAAATAGGAGTCTGCATTTAGAGCTCCTATTTCTAACCCAGCTGTGAGGAAAAGTAGAGATGCCAGTCACAATTATGAATCTAGATCTAGCAAAGAAGCTAATGATGAAGATAGTTTAGTTGAGTTTGAAGCATTATTGGCCAAGAAGTTACCTAGAGGTACAGGTAAATATAGAGTTAAATTACCTTTGAAATGTTTTACATGCAACAAGATTGGACAGATTGCCACTAACTATCCTAATGGTGATAATGAGCACAAACAAGAGAAATTCAAGAAGTACAAGGGTAAAGGTAAAAGAGATTGTCTTATGTTGTTGATGGTGGTATCACTGATGAGGAATCTGGTGGTGATGCTAATGAAGACATTGTGTTTGTATCCATTAAAGAAGAGATGTCATACCATAAGCTATTAGTATCCAGGATGGATAACTCTAATGATTGGATCATTGATAGTGGTTGCTCACATCACATGACCATTGATTAGAGCATGGTTTAAGGTAAGGGAGCTATTTCTCTTAATGGAAAGAGTAGTGCAGATGATATCTATTGGGTTAGAGGTTTAAAGCATAATCTTTTGAGTGTGGCACAACTCAATGATCGAGGATACCCATTGGAATTTAAAAATGGTATGTGCAAAATCTATGGCAATAAAGGTGAACTGATTGCAACCGGGAAGAAAACTAAAGGTAACTTGTTTCACCTTAATCCTAAAGTCAGTAACTGGTAACTATTTAATTGCAAAGATAGATGATAGTTGGCTTTGACATAGGAGATTTTATCATATAAAATTTGATAACATTGTTAAAGTGAGTAAGTCCAAGATAGTGAGTGGTTTGCCTCAGTTAGACAAACTAGTTGATGCTCTGTACAAAGAATGTCAGTTGGGAAAGATGGAATCCTCAAGTTTCAAGAGAAAATCCTTTTCAGCATAACATTTGTTAGATTTGGTTCGTACAGATCTTTGTGGACCAATAAGAACAAAAAGTATTCAAGGTGACATATATTTTATGATATTCACTGATGATTTCTCAAGGATGATGTGGGTCACATTCTTGAAGGATAAGACTAAAGCTTTTGGTAAGTTCAAGGCATTCAGGGCCTTAGCTGAGAAGGAGAGCGATAAGAAGATAAAGTGTCCGAGGACAGATCAAGGCGGCAAATTTACTTATGAAGAATTCACTAGGTATTGTGATGAAAATGGTATCAAACGGTAGCTTTCTGCACCAAGGATATCACAACAGAATGGTATCACAGAGAGAAACAACTAGTTAGTTGTTGAAGCTACTAAGACAATGTTGATATAAGGAGGTGTAGTGAAAACTTTCCGGAGAGAAGCTATCAGCATAGCTGTCTACATTATGAACCGGATTTTGATAAAGAGAGGTAAGGACAAGACTCCTTATGAATATTGGTATGGTAGATCACCTAATTTTAGTTATTTCAGAATATTTGGAAGCAAATTTTTTATTAAGAGAGGTGATTATATTAGCAAATTTGAGGCTAAAAGTGATGAAGGTATATTTCTTAGCTATTCCACCAAGAGTAAGGCCTACAAGTGTTTTAACAACTAGACATGAACAATTATTGAGAGTGTTGATGTTCAAGTGGATGAAAATCCTAAAGTCTCAGAGGAAACTAGTTTAGAGAAAAAGGATGAAGATCCTTGCATTTTGTTTTTGGAACCAGAAACTATGAAATCTGAAACCGACAAACCAAATATTGATGTACCAGCTCAACATAGTAGATAAATTCAAAAGAAGATGATGATAATGAAGAAGATGAACCTAAAGATAATGATCATGTTATTCCAAGAGATGTGAGATTGAATCACAATCCAGATGAACCTAAAGATAATGATCATGTTATTCCAAGAGATGTGAGATTGAATCATAATCCTTAACTGATTATTGGGGATAAGGATGCCGGAGTACTAACCAGAAGAAGAATCAGAGAGAATTCTTGCATGATCTCCACTATTGAATCAAGAACTGCTAACAAAGCATTTGGTGATGATCATTTGGTTAAAGCTATGGAGGAGGAATTAGATCAAATTGAGAAGAACAACACAGGGAACCTAGTACCCAGGCCAATAAATAAAAATGTGATGGGTACTAAGTGGGTATTCAGGAACAAGTTGAATGAATATGGTGTTGTAGTTTGCAGCAATGATCGGCTGATTTACAAAGGTTATGCATAAGAGGAAGGAGAAGACTATGGTGAGACTTTTGCACCAGTGGAAATACTGGAAGGTGTCAAAACTTTACTTGCATTTGCACCACACAAGAAATTCAAGGTATACTAGATGGATGTTAAGTCTGCATTTTTGAATGGGATACTAGAAGAAGAAGTATACATTGAGAAGCCAGATGGTTATGTTCTCACTGATAAGAAAGACATGGTATGCAAATTGCATAAATATTTATATGGATTAAAGAAGGCAGCGAGAGCATGGTATGAAAGGATTCATACACATCTAATGAAGATAGGATTTCTAAGAAATAGTGATGATAGTAACATTTATCTCAAATCTAAAGGAGATAAAATACTAACCAGCGAAGTATTTGTTGATGATATCATATTTGGAGGTAATGATGACATGTGCAATAATTTTGCAGATGAAATGAAAAATAAGTATGAAATGTCTTTAGTGGGAGAAATAAAAATTTTCATAGGCTTGCAAATATAGCAAATGAAGAATGGTATTTTTGTCACACGGTCTAAGTATGTGAAAGAGGTCTTGAAGACATTTGGCTTGAGTGATTGTAAACTAGTTGGGACACCTATGGTTACATGTTGTAAGTTGTCTAAGGAAGATGAGTCCAAATCTGTTGATGAGAAGGAATACAGGTCAATGATTAGGAAATTGCACTATGTTGTTCACAATAGACCAGACATAGCTCATGCAGTTGGCATAGTTTCTAGTTTCCAGAAGAATCCTAAGGGAACACATCTGATAGCAACCAAAATAATTTTTAGATACTTGAAAGGTATTGTTGATTATGGGTTATGGTTTCCATATGAAGGAAATTTTGACTTGAAGGTGTACATAGATGCAGATTGGGCAGGAGATGTTGATGACTAGAAAAGTACAACCGGTGGAGCATTTTTTCTTAGAGGAAGACCTGTTTCATGGAGTAGTAAGAAGTAGAGTTGCACTTCACAATCTACTGTTGAAGCTGAGTATGTTGCAGCTTGCATGAATTGTACACACGCTATATGGATGAGGCACATTTTGGAAGGTTTTAAGATGAAGATTTCAGAACCTATAAATATTTTATGTTATAATACAAGTACCATAAATATTTCCAAGAACCCTAGTTTGCATGCGCGAACCAAGCATATTGAATTGAAGTATCATTTCTTGAGGGAAAAAGTACAAAGTAAAGATGTGATCTTGGAGCATGTTTCTACCAAGGAACAACTTGCAGATATTTTTACTAAACCTTTGCCTAAGACTACTTTTGAGTATCTTAGAAGTCAGTTAAGGGTTGTCCCTATTCATTAAGTCAGTTAAGTATGATGTAGATTACATCAGTCTAGAGCTACTTGCAGAATTTTATAGAAGGATTGGTGAAGAAGTGGATTTATTCCACAAGGGGAGCATCAAGTTGTAGATTGTTGATGATGCACATTGAAATTTGATATTACATATTTTACTTTAAAATAGCATTTCAATCAAAGGGGGAGAAGAATTATGTGATTATGGGAAGGAGAACCAGTGACAAGATGAAGACATGGAGAGCATGGTGAATACTTGGTATGGTAAATACTTGGCAATGTAAACTAGGATTCCTGTTCACAATCACACAACAATCAATGGTATTGATATTTGTATTTCCATCAATGCCAAAGGGGGAGATTGTTGGCATTTGCATGAAGATTGCATTAATGACATGTTATGTTGTCATTTATGTCAATTAACCGGTGATGATATTGTTGTAATATTGTTACTGTAACCGGTAGGAAGAATTTGTGGAGTGAACCAGTAACCAGTGTAAACCTTATCTATTGTTGTAACCGGTAAACCCTACCTATCATTTTTGATAAAACCTAACTAATTAAGTCTACTGATATCTACTGATTCACACCCCCACTCTTAGTAGTTGATCAGATACTTATTCTTTCATCATACCATTAGAATTCTAGTATCATCCAATGGATCCATAAAATGGTTCCTAGAAGCTGTTTGCTTGGAAAAAATCAGATAAAAATCAGAGTTAAAAAAAAACATAACAAATTGTAGAAAAAGAGACACAAATAATTTTTTTTAAAAACTTAAGGGCATTTCCATAGCATAGAGATATAAAGAACAACTAAAATAGAGGTTAACCCATGAATTGTAGAGAATTATTTTTTGTTATTTATATTCATATTGTCGATTCAATCTTTATGTTAGCAAGAGTTTCCTACTTTTTATTTGATGTTCGTTGTTCCACACTTCTAGCATATTCATCAAAATCAAGGGCCTCTAACACATGGGGATATTTTTTGACATGTTCAACTGCCATTTCTTGTGTTTCCTCATCCATATCATCTATATCATGTCTTGCATCTTCACAGTATACATCCTCAGCCATTTTCTTGGCTATTTCATATGACACTGGATGGATTTTAGTACCATCCAATGGATCGATAACATGGTTCCCAGAAGCTGCTTGCGCGAAAAAAATGGGAAAAAAATTCGGAAAAAATTAGAAAAAACCAGATTTAAAAAAAACATAACAATATTTAGAAAAACAGAGAAAAACTATTTTAAAAAAAAATTTAAGGGCATTTCCATAGCATAGAGATATAAAGAGCAACTAAAAAAGAGTTTAACCCATGAATTGTTGAAAATTATTTTTTCTTGTTTATATTCATATTGTCAATTCAATCTTTATGTCAGCAAGAGTTTCCCGCTTTTTATTGGATGTCCATTGTTCCACACTTCTAGCATATTCATCAATATCAAGGGCCTCTAACACATGGGGATATTTTTTGACATGTTCAAATGCCATTTCTGGTGTTTCCTCATCCATATCATCTATATCATGTCTTCCATAGTCACAGTTTATATCCTCAACCATTTTCTTGGCTAGTTCATATGACTCTGGATAAATTCTAGTATCATCCAATGTATCCATAACATGGTTCTCAAAAGTTGCTTGCCCAGAAAAAAATTGACAAAAAATTAGGGAAAAAATCAGAAAAAAAAATCAGATTTAAAAAACATATCAAATTGTAGAAAAAGACAAAAACTATTTTTTAAAAAAACTTAAGGGCATTTCGATAGCATAGAGATATAAAGAGCAACTAAAATAGATTTTAACCCATAAATTGTAGAATTTTTTTTTTTGTTGTTTATATTCATATTGTCGATTAAATCTTTATGTCACCAAGAGTTTCCCGCTTTTTATTAGATGTCCGTTGTTCCACACTTCTAGCATATTCATCAATATCAATGACCTTTAACACATGGGGATATTTTGACATATTCAACTGCCATTTCTTGTGTTTCCTCATCCATATCAACTATATCTTGTCTTACATATTCACAATATACATCCTCGACCATTTTCTTGGCTAGTTCATATGACTCTGGATGAATTCTAGTATCATCCAATGGATCCATAACATGGTTCCCAGAAGCTGCTTGCTCGGAAAAAAATCAGCAAAAAATTGGAAGAAAATCAGATTTAAAAAAAAATGTAACAAATTGCAGAAAAAGAGACAAAAACTATTTTTTTAAAAAACTTAAGGGCATTTCTATAGCATAGAGATATAAAGAGCAACTAAAATAGAGTTTAACCTGTGAATTATAGAAAATTAATTTTTGTTGCTTATATTGATATTGTCGATTCCATCTTTATGTTAGCAAGAGATTCCCTCTTTTTATTTGATGTCCGTTGTTGCATACTTCTAGCATATTCATCAATATCAAGGGCCTTTAACACATGGGGATATTTTTGGACATGTTCAACTGCCATTTCTTTTGTTTCCTCATCCATATCATCTATATCCTGCCTTGCATCTTCATAGTATACATCATCAGCTAGTTTCTTGACTAGTTCATATGACTTTGGATGAATTCTAGTATCATCCATTAAATCCATAACATGTTTCATAGAAGTTGCTTGCCCAGAAAAAAATCGGCAAAAATATGACAAAAAATCAGAAAAAAAATCAGATTTAAAAAAAGCATAAAAATTGGTAGAAAAGGAGACAAAACTATTTTTTTTTTTAAATTAAGGGCATTTCCATAGAATAGAGATATAAAGAGCAATGAAAAATAGAGTTTAACCCATGAATTGTAGAAAATTAATGATTTTTGCAGCTTTTATACGATTATTTAGGACTCTACAGGCAGTTGCTTGTACAATTTTCCCCACTGAAAGGGTCTCTTCATTTTCTCCAGTTCGCAAATAAAATTCCTCATCCTGGGATGGCTATTTATATCATAGTAGAAAAAATCATTTGGGGAAAAAATTGGCAAACCAAAAGTATAAGATTTTTTTTGAAAAAATAAGGAAAAATTGGAAAAAAATTAGATTTAAAAAAAACATAAAAAATTGTAGAAAAAGAGACAAAAACTATTTTTAAAAAAACTTAAGGGCATTTCCATAGCATAGAGATATAAAGAGAAGCTAAAATAGAGTTTAACCCATGAATTGTAGAAAATTATTTTTTGTTGTTTATATTCATATTGCTGATTCAATCTTTATGTTAGCAAGAGTTTCCTGCTTTTTATTGGATGTCTGTTGTTCCACACTTCTAGCATATTCATCAATATCAAGGGCCTTTAACACATGGGGATATTTCTTAACACATTTAAATGTCATTTCTTGTGTTTCCTCATCCATATCATCTATATCATGCCTTGCATCTTCAAAGTATACATCCTCAACTATTTTCTTTGCTAGTTCATATGACACAAGTTTTGGAAGAATTATCATAAGTTTCATTTGAACAGTTGGATATTTCTATAAATTGGAGGATAATTCTGTAACAATGATATAAAGAGACTAACTAGAGCGATTGGATTCATTACAAGATAAGGGCAGCCTTTGTCATGTTTGTCTTCCTCAAAGTATGGTTGGTGTCTATTAAGTTGTTGTCTTGTAAGGGTGTTTTGAAGAATGAGAAGAGACTTTTGATGGGTATTAATCCCATTGTTGTCAAGTATTCTTGATTGGAATTTGAATGTTTCCAAGGTTTATGTGAATTAGAGGGCAAATGATTCCTGAGATTGTCACTTCAATTAAATAATTATTGAAAACTTTGAATTGCTTGCTTGTAAATGAATGCTTTGAATAAAAGATTACTTTATTATAGGTATGATTTCTTAATTGAGATTACTCTGAAAACACCTGATTAAATTATCTTCAAACAATAGTAGACCATTGCCTTCACCCCTGACATAATGTTGTAGTTAGTCTTATTGAATTTAACTTTTCTCTCAAAGACCAATAAGATAGAATGAAGCTTGACATCCAATCCTTCAAACTGACAATCAAACTGAAACATAACCCAAACTATAATAACATAGGATAGCACATTGAAACAATATAAATGGATAGATTTATCATAGGGAACTAATCAAACAATCAAAAAGATTAAAACCTTCAGAAATGAAAAATACTTCAGCTTTCTATTGAAATAAACATAAGATAATCAACTAATTACATATAGCAGAATGTCTTTTCACCAATTTGGCATTTTCTAGATCATCACGTCAAAGGAATCTATATAAAGTTGTAATCAAAATATAATATGTAGTTAGTCTTATTGAATTTAACTTTACTCCGAAAGACCAATAAGACAATTTTAATCTTGCCAACCAATCCTTCAAATTGATATTCAAACTGAAAATTAATCTCAATCACAATAACATAAGATAACACATTGAAGAAATCTAATTGAATAGATTTATCACAGGGAACTAATCAATCAATTGAAAAATTAGATACCATCAAAGATGAATAATACTTGATCTTTATATTGTAAATAGATAATAAAACCAGATGATTTCAATAAATATTGTCATCCACCAACTTGATATTGTCTTTCTTAAAAAATAAACTGCATAAGCACTGCATAATAGATTGACCTGATAGAGTAAAAAATATAGATGAGATTTGGTTCTACAATGAAAGGGCATACCCTTTCATTTGGAATTAAACTTAACTAAGACTAACTACCTAAAAAACTGACATTTCCTTGAGACATTTTTAAAAATCAAGTCTAATCTCCCAGCATCTTGCCGCATTCCTGAATGTACTCCAAGTATTTTACCAACTTATATGTATTTGCATCATGAATTACGTCCCTAACGATGATCTTTAGTGTGACAAAATTCTCCATCTGTTCTATAGTCTTTTTTAATTCAATTCCATTATTCCGAACACTATCAAGGGCAACATTAAGAAGACTCTGGAATTCTGAGATCCATTTATCCTTATCTTTAATCTCACCTTTCTGATCAACCAAATCTAGGAAACCATCATGATTTATGTGCTTGCACTCATCATACTCATGTTAGAATTTGCATGAAGATTGCATTAATGATCTTTTATGTTGTCATTGATGTCAATTAAACCAGTAATGATATTGTTGATATTGTTGTAATATTGTTATTGTAACCAGTAAGAAGAATTTGTGGAGTGAACCGGTAACTAGTGTAAACCTTATCTATTGTTGTAACCGATAAACCCTACCTATTGGTTTTGATAAACCCTAACCAATTAAGTTTGGTGAATTGGTTATATTGGTTTATGATCTAATGATGAGCAGTAATGATGATGACACACATGATTATTATATGAAGATAATTCCAAGAGATTTTGGCGAGTTGTTTTAATGGTTTTTATATAGGAATTGGGAAAATGTATTGCATCTAATGCAAAGTGCATGATGAGCTTCTAAGTTCAATGAAGCAGTGATAAAGGAGCGATCAAGGTTTTCTTGACTGATGTGCAAAGATTGCTATGTAATCCAATGGTCATACTTGAACAAAATTTGTTTGTAATCTCGATGAGAGTTAGTTTTTTGTTGTGTTACCAATCTGATTGATTTGTATTTAAGGTCAATGAAGTTGTTTAGTTTTAAGACAGTTGGCAAAGAGATAGACATAGTTTAGTTGAGTGTGTGGTTGCCAAACTGGATGATGTATCTGCAGTTTGAGTAAAGGTGGATTGGAGCATTTAATGGATCTGATCAAGAAAGTGTAGCGCTATTCAAACATATCAGCAAACTCCTATTGTTTTCTAACAATTACCACAAAATTGAAATCACCTAACTAGGTAAGAACTAACAAGCTTGGTGCTATTCAAATCCTCTAACAAGGGGGTCCATTAGATTGGATTTTCAAAACATCTACTGAGGTTACTCCTTACAAGGTATTCCTTCTAACAAGGCATTTGTAGTCAATCCCTTAACCAAGTGATTCCTAATAGGATCAGTTCTTAACATGACTTTTTGTAAAGCTTTAACATGCTAGGCTCCTAATAGGGTGAACTTCAAAAGAGTTCAGATATTATCTTATGAGTCTCATCTCACCATGGTTTTTACCTATTTGGGTTTCCACGTCAAAAATATTTGTGTCAAGTGGTGAATGTTTTTGTGGTTATGTTTTCATGGTTGATTTACTTAACTACTTAACTATTTTTGATAAGTCATGATAATCGGAAGCATTGAGATATGAAGAATTTGTTTAATGTTAATTTGCTATAACAAACAACCAATTTATCTTATGATTTTTTATCTTGACAAATTTATTATTCTAAGTTTACTTTGAGAGATTGACTGGTGAAGTTTATTATCAGTTTTTCTATCTACTGATTCACCCCCCCTCTTAGTAGTTGACTGGATACTTATTCTTTCATCATACCATCAACTCAATCTGTAATTGTTCATGAAATTTATTATGTCTTGCCAACAACTTTTTTATCTTTTCAATCTCCTCGGTTTACACTTTGGCTACTATTTTATCATGCAATCTAGTCCCCAATCTATTTTGAATCCTATTGTGTGAGACTGCATTATCCATGTTCTTCTGAAAAATTGTCCAGAACTCTTCCAGAAAGCCTTGCAAAGTCTCAAATCTTCTGGTTAACAATATAGAGGTAGTATATGTCCTCACACTTTGCATCTATTTAAGTATCTTCTTTTTTTCTTGTTTAAATTTCTCACACTTTTTCTTCTACTATGAGTTATCAGGAGAAAGAACCATTGGCACTAGTTGCCCACTTGTTCTCAGCATTTCCTCATTAAATCCTTTATATATGTTTCTTTCTCTTATTGTCCTTGTTGGCATTTTTAGTTTGTTGGCATTTTGCATATAAATTGCATTAATGATATGTTGTCATTGATGTCAATTGAATCAGTAATGGTATTCATGTTATTGTTGATATTGTTTATTTTGATATTGGCTAGTAATCGGTAGGAAGAGCTTTGTGGAAGATGTTGTAAATCGGTATGTTAAGTTTGTGAGTTGAACCAGTAAATCGGTGTAAAGGGTTAAACCTTTCTATGCAATGTAACCGGTAAACCCTATCTGTTGTTAAACCCTAACCTATCAAGTTTGTTGGTTTATTATCTGATGAGCAGTAATGATCGAGACAAATGTGATCATTGTATGAGGATAAGTTCAGATTGTTTTGGCCCATTTGTTTGTTGACTAGGGAAGGACCAAAGTGGATTTCATCGAATGCATAGCTCATGATGAGTTACAAAGTCCGATGAAGTGGTGATCATGGAGTGGTTGGAATTTTCTTGAAGAATGTGAAGAGATTGTTATGATTTATAACAATCAAGATTGTACAGACTTGTTTGTAATCTTGATGATGAGAATTAGGTTTTTGTTGTGTTACCGACCTAATTGATTTGTATTCAAGGTCGATTAAGTTGTTTGTAAAATTTGTTGGAAAGATTGGCAGAAACCTATTGAGTGTGTAGTTGCCTAACCGATGAATGGATCTGCACTTTGAGTAAAGGCAAATTGAAGCTTAAGAGGATTTCATCAAGAAAATGTAGTTCTATTCAGACAGATCAATAAAACCTATTGTTTTCTAACAATTGCAGTAGAAGTGAAATCCCTTAACCGGGTAAGCTCTAACAAGCTTGGTTACTTATTAAATCCTCTAACAAGGTGGTCCATTAGCATGGATTTTTAAATCCTCCAGTGAGGTTACTCCTAATAGGGTATTGTGCTTTTATCAAGGTATATTTGTAAATCTCTTAACCGGGTGATTCCTAACCATAATTAGTTCTTAACAGGACTTATTGTAAAGCTTTAATAGGCTTGGCTCCTAACAGGGTGAACTTTAGAAGAGTTCAGATAGCTATCCTTGTGAGTCTCATCTCACCATGGTTTTTACCTATTTGGGTTTTCCACGTATAAACATTTGTGTCAAGTGGTGAATGTTTTTGTGGTTATGCTCTTATTTGTTGATTTGATTAACTTCTGATAAGGCATGATAACTAGAAGCATTGAGAGATGAATATGTTGAGAAATGATTAAGCATTGTTGATGTTTACAAGGTTGGAGTTGTTTACTGTTATGTTGTCATAACAGTCAAACCAGTTGATTTCAAGTATTCTTATGAATATTTATCTTAACTGTGATATGTTTACTTTGTGTGATTGAATTTGAGTTTGGAAACTTTGTATCATTTTTTAAGTATACTACTTCACCCCCCCTCTCAGTATTCTCCCGGATACTTATTCTTTCATCATACCATCAACTGGTATCAGAGTATCTCATGTCCTCTTTAATCTAAAATCCTAACAGCTTGAGGAAAAGATCTTATTGATCATGATGAAGAAAGAAGGTCTGAAGTTCAACAAAAATAACTATAGAATATGGAGCAATAGAATGAAGATTTACATTAATTCTTCATAGTTAGTATTGGGATCATATAAAAACTAAGTATATTACACTGACTAGAACCCTGACTGATGATCAGAAGAAAGAACAACAAGAAAATCGAGCATTAGAGGCTATTATCAATTCCCTGTCTGATGTTGAATATGTAGATGTTCATGGTCTTCAAGATGTATATGAAGTATGGAAAAAACTTGAAGAGATTTATAGCAGTGATGAACATGTTAAGATTACTAAAGAGGAGAGTCTAAGAGGAAAGTTTGATGACATGAGAATGTCTGAAGGTGAGAATATCTAATAGTATGGTCAAAGGATAAAAGAGATGGTTGTTAAAATAAAGAGTGCACAAGGGAAAGTGGAAGATGCCACAGTGATCAGTAAGGTACTGAGAACCCTGCTACCTATCTATGCTATCTGAGTTGTAGCTATTGAGGAGCTGAAATCCATTGACAAGACAAAGGTATCTCTTGAATCTATTATTTGCAAACTGGCTACTTTTGAATTAAATGGCTATGATGGTAGTGTACAAAAATCAAAATCTACATTCAGGGCTTCTATCTCTAACCCATCTATGAGAAGAAGTAGAAATATCGGCCATAGCTATGAATCTAGATCCATCAGAGATGTTGATGATGAAGACAACTTAGTGGAACTTGAAGCATTATTGGCAAAATGACTGCCTAGAGGCACTGGTAAATATAGAGGTAAGCTACCTTTAAAATGTTTTACATACAACAAGATTGGTCATATAGCAGCTAATTGCCCTAATGGTGAACATGAATACAAGAGAGACAAATTTAAGAAGTATAAGGGTAAAGGCAAGAGAGATTATCTTGTAGCTATTGAGAGTGGTATTATTGATGAAGAATCTAATGATGATGCTAATGAAGATATTATGTTTGTAGCTATTAAGGAAGAAATATCTGATCAGAAGGCACTAGTATCTAGGACAGATAACTCTAATGACTAGATCATTGATAGTGGTTGTTCACATCACATGACCAGTGATCAGAGAAAATTTCTTTCCTTGAACAAATTTGATGGCGGTGTTGTAAGATTTGGAAATAACTCACCTTGTATGGTTAAAGGTAAGGGAGTTATTTCTCTTAATGGGAAGAGCAATGTTGATGATGTCTATTGGGTTGAAGGCCTAAAACACAATCTTTTGAGTGTGGCACAACTTAATGACAGAGGATACCCACTGGAGTTTAGAAATGGTATGTGAAAAATCTTTGACAACAAAGGGAAATTGATTGCAACTAGGAAACATACCAGAGGTAATCTATTTCATCTTAATCCTAACGTTAGCAACTATTTGATTGCGAAGATAGATGATAGTTAGCTTTGGCATAGGATATTTTGTCATATAAGTTTTGACAATATTGTTAAAGTAAGCAAGTCTAAAATAGTAAGAGGTCTGCCTTAGCTAGACAAACCGGTTAATTCTCTTTGTAAAGAATGTTAGTTAGGAAAGATGACTTCTTCAACTTTCAAGAGAAAGTCCTTCTCAGCAGATCACTTGTTAGATTTGGTTCATACAGATCTATGTGGACCAATAAGAACAAGAAGCATTCAAGGTGACAGATATTTCATGATATTCACTAATGATTATTCAAGGATGATGTGGGTCACATTCTTGAAGGATAAGAATGAAGCTTTTGGTAAATTAAAGGCATTTAGGGCCTTAGCTGAGAGAGCAAGTGGCAAAAAGATAAAATGTCTGAGAATAGATCAAGGCAGTGAATTTACTTTTGAGAAATTCAATAAGTATTGTGGTGAGAATGGTATCAAGCGGCATCTTTCTGCACCAAGGACACCACAACAGAATGGTATAGAAGAGGGAAACAACCGGTTAGTGGTTGAAGCTGCTAGGACTATGTTGATATAAGGAGGTGTAGCAAAAACATTTTGGAAAGAAGTTGTAAGTACAACGCTCTACACAATGAATAGAGTTTTGGTGAAAAGAGGTAAGGAAAAGACCCCTTATGAATACTGGTATGGGAGATCACCTGATGTTAGCTATTTTAAGATATTTGGAAGAAAATGTTTTATTAAAAGAGGTGATTACATAAGCAAGTTTGAAGCTAAGAGTGATGAATGCATATTTCTTGGCTATTCCACCAAGAGTAAGGCCTATAAATGCTTTAACAACCGGACAAAGAGAATTGTTGAGAGTGCTAATGTTTGTGTAGATGAATGTCGTGAAGTCTCTGAAGGAACTAGTTTAGAGAAAAAGGATGAAGATGCTTGCATTTTGATTTTGGAACCTAAAACTGTTAAATCAGAAATTGATAAAGCAAATCCTAATGTACTTGTTCAACCAAAACAAATAAATTCAGAAGAAGATGATGACAATGAAGAAGTTGAACCTGAAGATAATGATCATGTTATTCCTAGATATTTGAGACTGACTCACAATCCTGAACAAATTATTGGAGAAAAGGATGTTGGAGTTCTAACCAGAAGAAGGATCAGAGAGAATTCTTGCATGATCTCCACCATTGAACCAAGAACTCCTAAGGAGGCATTTGGTGATGATTATTGGGTTAAAGCTATAGAGGAGGAATTGGATCAAATTGAGAAGAACAAAACTTGGACCCCGGTACCCTGCTTGGTTAAAAAGAATGTTATAGGTACTAAATGCGTGTTCAGAAACAAGTTAAATAAAGATGGTGTTGTAGTTCACAACAAGGCAAGATTAGTCTGCAAAGGTTATGTGCAAGAAGAAGGAGAAGATTATGCAGAAAATTTTGCACCAGTAGCAAGAATGGAAGGTGTCAAAAATTTACTTGCATTTGCAGCTCATAAGAAGTTCAAGGTATACCAAATGGATGTTAAGTCTTCATTTTTTAATGGGATATTGGAAGAAGAGGTTTATATAGAGCAACCTGATGGTTATGTATTGATAGATAAGGAAGACATGGTATGCAAATTGCATAAATATTTGTATGGATTAAAGAAGGCACCCATAGCATGGTATGAATGACTTCATACACATCTGATGAAGATAGGCTTTGCTAGAACCAGTGATTATAGAAAAATTTATCTTAAGTCTGAAGGAGATGAAATACTGGGCAATGAAGTATTTATTGATGACATTATATTTGGAGGTAATGATGTCATGAGCAATAGTTTTGTAGATGAAATGAAGAATGAGTTTGAGATGTCATTAGTAGGGGAAATAAAAAATTCATAGGCTTGCATATACAACAAATGAATAATGGTATTTTCATTACTCAATCAAAGTATGTGAAAGAGGTTTTGAAGACTTTTGGTATGAGTGACTCTAAACTAGTTGGAACCCCAATGGTTACAAGTTGTAAGTTGTCCAAGGAAGATGCATCTAAGTTTGTAGATGAAAAGGAATATAGGTCAATGATTGGAAAATTACACTATGTTATTCACAGTCGACCGGATATTGCCCATGCAGTTGGTATTGTTGCTAGATTTAAGAATCCAAAGGAAGCACATCTGATGGCAACCAAGAGAATTTTTAGATATCTAAAAGGTACTGTTGACTATGGGTTATGGTATCCATATGGTGGAAATTTTGATTTGAAGGCATAGACAGATGTTGATTGGGTAGGAAATATTGATGACCGAAAGAGTACTACCGATGGAGGATTCTTTCTAGGAGGAAGGCTAGTTTCATGGAGTAGTAAAAAGAACAATTGTACTTCACAATCTACTGTTGAAGCTGAGTATGTAGCAGCTTATATGAATTGCACATAAGCTATTTGGATGAGACACATTTTGGAAGGTTTTACGATGAAAATCTTAGAACCAATAAAGATTTTGTGTGATAATACAAGTGCAATAAACATTTCTAAAAATCCTATTTTGCACACAAGGACTAAGCACATTGAATTGAAGTATCACTTCTTGAGGGAAAAAGTTTAAAATAAAGATTTTATCTTGGAGCATGTTTCTACCAAGGAGCATCTAGCAGATATCTTTACGAAACCTCTGCCTAAGACCACTTTTGAGTATCTTAGAAGTCAATTGGGGGTTGTCCCTCTTCATGAAGTTAATTGAGAATGATGCTAATTGCATTAGTCCTTGAATTACTTGTAGAATCTTACATAGATTGATGAAGAAGTGGATGTATTCCATATGGGGAGCATCAAGTTGTAGTATGTTGTTGATGCACAGTGAGAGCAGAATTACATGTTTTTAGTTTCACTTTGGCATTGCTGTCAAAGGGGGAAAAGAATTATGTGATTGGGGAGAAGAATAATGTGTCTGATTAGGTGAACCAATAGTACGATGAAGAAAGACAAAGCAAGGTGAATACTTGGTAATGTAAACTAGGATTCCTATTCACCAATCTTAGTAGCAATTAGAGGCGTTGATATTTCTATTGCCATCAATGCCAAAGGGGGAGATTGTTGGCATATTTAGTTTGTTGTAATTTTGCATATAGATTGCATTAATGATATGTTGTCATTGATGTCAATTGAACCAGTAATGGTATTTGTATTATTGCTGATATTGTTGTTTTTGATATTGGCTAGTAATCGACAGGAAGAGCTTTGTGGAAAATTTTGTAGACCAGTATGTTAAGTTTATGAGTTGGACCAGTAAATTGATGCAAATGGTTAAACCTTTCTATGCAATGTAATTGGTAAACCCCATCAGTTGTTAAACCATAACTTATCAAGTTTGTTGGTTTATTATCTGATGAGTGGTAATGATGGAGACACGTGTGATCATTGTATGAGGATAAGTTTAGATTGTTTTGGTGCATTTGTTTATTGACTAGGGAAGGAGCAAAGTGGATTGCATCTAATGCATAGTACGTGATGAGTTATAAAGTCCAATGAAGTGGTGATCATGGAGCGGTTGGAATTAGGTTTTTGTTCAGTTACAGACCTAATTGATTTGTATTTAAGGTCGATGGAGTTGTTTGTAAAAGTTGTTGGCAAGATTGGCATAAACCTATTGAGTGTGTAGTTGCATAACTGTTGAATGGATCTACACTTTGAGTAAAGGCAGATTGAAGCTTAAAAGGATCTAATCAAGAAAATGTAGTTCTATTCAGATAGATCAATAACACCTATTGTTTTCTAACAATTGCAGTAGAAGTGAAATCCCTTAACCGGGTAAGCTCTAACAAGCTTGGTTACTTATTAAATCCTCTAACAAGGTGGTCCATTAGCATGGATTTTTAAATCTTCCAGTGAGGTTACTCCTAATAGGGTATTGTGCTTTTATCAAGGCATATTTGTAAATCTCTTAACCGGGTGATTCCTAACCACAATTAGTTCTTAACAGGACTTATTGTAAAGCTTTAATAGGCTTGGCTCCTAATAGGGTGAACTTTAGAAGAGTTCAGATAGTTATCCTTGTGAGTCTCATCTCACCATGGTTTTTACCTATTTAGGTTTTCCACGTATAAACATTTGTGTCAAGTGGTGAATGTTTTTGTGGTTATGATTTTATTTGTTGATTTGATTAACTTCTGATAAGGCATGATAACTAGAAGCATTGAGAGATGAATATGTTGAGATATGATTAAGCATTGTTGATGTTTACAAGGTTGGAGTTGTTTACTATTATGTTGTCATAACAGTCAAACTGATTGATTTCAAGTATTCTTATGAATATTGATCTTAACTGTGATATGTTTACTTTGTGTGATTGAATTTGAGTTTGAGAACTTTGTATCATTTTTTTAGTATATTGATTCTCCCACCCCCTCTAAGTATTCTACCGAATACTTATTCTTTCATCATACCATCAATCTTGATCATTTGTGACTTGTTAAACTTTGAGATATCTACTCCAATATCTACAGAAATGATGGGATCAATTTCCACAACTTTAAGCTTCATATATAAATCCCAGAACAATAAGGCTTCCTCATCTTGATCTAACCTTGACCCAATAAACACATCATTTACACTTTGTATATCTAATTTAAACTCCCAATTCTCTAAATATAATAAAATATCAAAAATAAATGAAGCACTAAGATCCCATCCATGAAATAAGATCACTCTAGCCTCTGTAAGTAGTTGTTTCCCCTTTTGACTTCCTCAACAGTTCAACTTATGTTCACAAAGAAATTATAACTTCATGAAGAGGTTCTTTTAACTTCCTCAATAGTTCAACTTCATTTTTTGGTATAATGTTGGGAATAGAATCCCTCAACTTTTTTCCTTTGAAATTGTACAAAAATGATTTAAATTGTTTTGATTGTATAAAGAATTCATCTACAAGAAAGGCAAAATATTCCTCCAACCTGGAATCAACATGAACCTCCAATTTGGTCACAATTTCCTCTTGCACATTGGGCTCTTCTTCCCTTTCTGGTACTTGATACCTAGAGATGGATGCATTTTCATCTGATTCACTTTCCACTTCCTCCTCCTCATCTTCCATTTCCTACAATCTTTGTCTCTTTTCTGCCAATTCTGTGTTCAGTCTATCAATTACCTCTTGGGCTTCTACATCCTCCATATTCCTAAACATATCTTCAACCTCCAAACTTGAGTGTAGATAATCTCCCAAGTTTTTCTTTTTCTTGCAAGAATGAATATAACCTTCAGGATCATAATTCTTGCTGAATAAGGTGTATTCTTCCATCAATTTTCTATCAATTATATCATAAGCTTTAGTAGACACTATTATAAAATTACCAAAACTCAGTGTTCCGGGAAGGAAGGCTTGTTTGCACAGATCCACAAATGTTTTTAGCATTTGACATTCTCAACTTCCTTACAATCCCTAAGTAGGATATTCTGTCTGGAAATAATTTAGGCAACATATAAGGGATTCCCTCAAATATATATATTCTGAAACATGTGAAATGTTTTTTTACAAACCAGTCTCCCTAGTTATGGTCAACAATTCTCCTTTCATCACAACCCTTAGGCCTTAAAAATCTCTTAATTCCATCAAAGATAGATCCTCCACATGGAACCCCATATATCTTGTATAGTGGTTTCACTATAAGTTCTTCAAACTTAATATAATTGGATCTCATATACCAAGAATCCCAAAGAGATTTCCATAATTGCATGGGTTGTTCTTCACATTCCTTGTTTGTTGTATTCAATTTTAAATCTTCTGGCCATAAACCCTTCACATGTCTATAGAACAAAACCAAATGCATTAACAATGAATAAGATTTGAAGGTAGGGTCCCTATTATCTTTAAGGTTTAGAAAACCTTCATGTAACCTCTCTACTAGATATGCAACATAGTCAAAAGGCTTGGGCTCATACATTTGTATGTCAGAAGCTAAAACCAATGGCTTGGTACTTGCCAAATCAGGCACCTCAACTCCTCCTACTTTCCCGCATGACATGTATGTATATTACAAGTAGTGTCTAAATAAATCAATGCTAAATGGTGGCCCATCTTCCTAAACCAATTTCCTTGGCTGCCTTTTATGAATAGGAATTTTTCAACCAGTGTATGCAGTGTCCATCCTAAGATATTCTTCGTCTAACTTCCCAAAGGACAGGGGTTTTTCTGGGTTGGGATCTAAATTAAAAAATTTATTCACAGTACCTGTGGAAAACCTAGTGAATGCATCACCATTTGGGAATTGAATGTATCTCTTCACGAAATTATAATTTCTAACCAGAACCTCCAACAACCTTATGTTCACAAAGAAATTTGGGACAATTAACTTACCCAAATTCATCATCCAAGGATTACAAAGGGGCATTTCCTTGTTTCTTCTCAGATAATGGAACAGGAAAAATCCGTGTACCCTCACCCTAGTCCAAACATCTCTGACTTCTTTGTATCTATCTTCCAACTAGTCCCTTCTAGGTAGGTGTTGCTTCGACCTTCTAGACTTTGGGCCAGGTGCTTGCATTTTCTGAATCAAGTATTGATTAAGTCATCTAACAGTAGGCACATCCTCTGTCTTAGTCTTCTTTCCCTTAGATTTTGATCTCTTTCCTGCCCTTTTCTTTCCAATTGAACTTGAAGCATCCATCGCTGTAATCATAATTCTTCGCTCTGGTTTTCAGAAACTTAATGTATTCTCTCTGTGAGTTATCTTTCACTTGTGTGACACTTAGATTAGGCAATTTTAGTTTATATGCCCATTGCATCTACATACAGATTTGCATTGATGAGTTTCTCATAAAATGGCCTCGTGTGAACCATAGATGTATCTGCTGCAAGCATTAAATAAGAAATCACTATTTTGGTTTTGAATTCAGATATAGCAATGACTCAATGGCATGTGTCTCTTTGATGTATACTTACTTTTGGAACCACCTATAGAACCCTTCTTTTATTTTGGTACTATACTATCCTTTATCAAGATATCCTTAGCTGATAACTTATCCTCTATTGTATCAGTGTAAGTCAACCCAATACTCCCATAGGGCATTGGGTTAGATCATTAGGTGTCATAGCGATGAGCATTGTTTCCCTAATGATTTTCTCCTTTCGCACATCTCTTTGTGTTGTAGCCAGTTCCATTGTCATAGATATTCGTGATGACATCCTCATTCCACTTAATCGACCAACTCTTCCATTTGGTATAGGGATAGCTTGGAATGAATTACAACAATAGGAAAATATTTCTTGATGAAGTATGTTCCATTGATACATGCTTTACCGATGACTTTTTTGGGCATCGAGGTAACTCAAAATAACACATCCTGATCCCTTTGGTTATGTCGATGACCTTCTTTTCATTATAAGTTTCACTAATGGATTTTATTCATTGCCTATATCGATATATGATACCCTCATTGAATGTTGGTCTTTTTTGTTCAAGTGTTCTTATCAGGATAACTTAACCCGATAATGCAATTTTCAATTATTTGCAACTTTTACTTCTTCTTAGGAATACAAATATTAATAATCTGCTTAATGGTTTCAATATAAACTAAACAAAACCTCTAACATACATAGGAGCTCTGCTTTTTCTCATTATGTTCCCTGAGATTCTTTTTGAAATATACATTTTGCCATGACTTGTCAAAGTGAAAGCTCATCCATGTCAACCATCACATAAAACCCAACAGTAACTATTGTTATGATAGAAATTGTTCAATGTATAAAATTAAAAGAAAAAATATAAGAGAATAGCATTTTGAAGAGCATAATTAATTTGAAAAATTATGTACTATTAGATCTTATCAGAGTGCTTTGACATTGTTGTAATATAGCTCCTGCTCTTGTGATCTGCCAATGACTTTTGTTCATGATGTTACTGTGTTCAATTTTCAATGGTTTTGGTTTGTTTTGCAATTTTTCTATTTTTAAGTATTTCAATTCGGTATATTATACTAAAACATCATTTCATAATTGACATTTTAAGTTCTTTATAACTAGTTCTAAGAAGACTTCCATACATGCAACATCATTTTTCTTAGTTTGTGAAGGTTATAGACTGAAGTTTTCATAGACTGAAGTTTTGTAATTTGAGTATGGAATGTGAGTCTACGAAAAGACTCAGTAAGGGCCCTTTCTATCCCTTGATACTTCTCTAAATTTCTAATGCTCCAAATGTACTAAAGAATTTCACATGAAAGCAAATTCCATAATTGATTAGTGTCTTTTTAAAGTCATTTAATAAAACCATATACAACATCAAGTATGCTAATATGCCAAGGAATAATAAACCCAAACAACTTCCAAACCTCCTCAGCTACAAGGTAGTCAAAGAAAATATGTCTAACTATCTCTTTAACCTTGCAAATGTTATACAAATCATCATTATAATGTTTAGATCTAACAGGTAACTTATCAAGTAGAAGCAACCATTTAAAATCTTTCTTTTTAGGAGCAACAAGAGAGTTCTAAATATTCTTAAACAACTTGCCCCATTGAGCAGGGGATGAATTAGAATACCAAACAATATTAACATGATTAACAATACTCTCATTATACATCAAATAATTATAAATAGAAATAGATTTAACATCACATCTTTTGGGTAACTGCAAGGAGATCATACAATTTTAAGCATTTTCCCCCTTGATTTTTGGTAAATTTGCAGTTTATAAATGTGGAATGTGCCTATTGTGGGATTAAATTGTTTACTAATTTTGCTAGGAACTTGGGTTCTGATTATTTTTTCATTTTTTCCAATATCATGGCATTTACCTCAAGAGGACTTGAATCAAAGAAATTGGGAAGATGAAAAGGCCCTTTATTCAAATTGAAAATTTAGTTAGCAAGTACATACTAGATATGAAAGAAACACCACATGATAAGGACATAATGCAAGTGATTTACCTTGTGGAAAACTGAATTAGGAAAAAACTCTAATAAATAATTTTTTATCATCAATATACTACTAAGATCCCCTCTAGGAATAAACTCTAGACACCTTATAAAATTCAAACGTGTCATCACTTCTCCAAGTAATTTTGTCTTACTTGTAACATACTGAATGACTAAAATTATGAGTTCATTCCATTCTCAAGGATCACTATGAACACCTTAAGGAACCCTCTCACTTATATAGAAGGTGATAATTCTAGTGATTGGAAGTAATAATAAAACTTAGAAATAATCAATACAAGCAAAAACACAAGACAACACACGCAGATTACCTTGGGAAAATCTCTAGATTGGAGGAAAAACCCAACATTAAATTTAGATCAAAGCTTTGAATATAATGCTCGGATTACATGAGCAGATATTAGATATGCTTATTTGATTGGTGACTAATCACAATCACTAATTGAAGTCTAATGTGAAGGCCTGCATTCAGTGCTTAATCCAACAGATGCAAATCTAACTGTTGAATGAGCTGTCCTTAATGAATCTGCCTGATTCACTCAAGTTGACTATACTCAGAATAATACCAAAGCACAATTGATGGCGCTTATAATCATCTAACTCCAACTGTTTGCCTCTTTAAGTAATTTTTTAAACACCATGATGAGGGCAGTTTTATTGATGCCACTTAGCATCTACACTAAACATCTTTTGCTGGGAGGGAGAGAAAGAGGGAGGGAGAAAGAGCTGGTGGGAGAGGAAAAATAATTTGTGACCACTAGCTACATTAAATATTTTCTCTATTAATTTCAATGTTTTAAGATGAAAAAGAAGAGTTAAATGGTTATGGTTCGATTTGCAATTTTTCCATAACTTGATTTTTTTGTGAGTGAAGAAAGATCATGTCAGATAATATCAGTGAAGAACAAAATAAGGAGACAATTTCTAGATTGTGGTCTAACTTGAAAAGAAAAGGTGATGGAAAATGCTATTGTCCCTACAAAATTTGTAAGGTCTTAAAAACTAGAAGACTTCTAATCAAAACAACTAAGAAACATTGTAGGCAACATGGTCACATTGAAGGGGGACATGATTATCATCCATCAGTAAGTTGTTCATTATATCATTTTAACAATTTATATACATAAGAAATCACTTGATGATGAGGTCATGATCATCGTTTATTTATGCTGATAATTTTTATATAGGTCGACAACCTAGGGCACATGATATGGACCAACACAGCCTGAAGAATTTGGTTTTCTAAGTGGAGGAACATGGAGGTGTGAATATCAAAGTTGAAGGTAATGATCCCATGGAAGATGACAATCATGCACTAGAAAACACAATTGAAGATGATGGTACAAATACATTGATCCATGACACATTTAGTATCGGCACAAGTGATCATGATGATCAAGATGACCTTGATGTTGTTCATGATTTACCTCTACTTGAGAATGCATATGAGGCCCTTTATGAAGGCTCCCAAATAACTCTTCTCTCCTTTGTATTGTTGTTGGTGAACTTGACGGTTACGAATGGTTTATCCAAAATAATAATGTCACGTATGTTAAGGTATGTCATATATGTCATTATAGTTAATAAATGGTGAATCATGTACCATTAATATTATTTATATTAACAAATTATATTTTTGTCTTTAGATTGATAGGTGAGTTTCTATTACCACCATCAAATATTCTACCTCACTCATACTGATAATTTTCTGCCATTATGAAAGATATTGGAATGGAGTATCAAGCAATAGATGCTTGTCCCAATTTGCGCAATAGATGTTTAATTTTTATAAATTAAATTGTATGCAATGTTTGAATTGTCTTCTTTCCATATGATAATATTATATGTGATTTTTGGAATTACTAATGTGCAAGTGAGATGTGTAGGAAAATTATTCCATGTGACCATGGAAACTATTCAGAGAATCAAGCCTAGACCTATGTGTGTTTGTGAAGCCAAGGGTTGTCTATTTGGAGAGACAAAACCTCATTTATAAATGTATTTAATTTGGAAATTGTTTAATTTATAAATTCCAAAAAAAGGGACATTTGCTATGTGTATTTTGATAACTTAATGATGAAAAACTAGTACCAAACCGGTACTAAGAGGGGGGGGCTGAATCAGTACAAACAAAAACACAAACTTAAACTAGTTTGTCAACAGACACTGTGCATTGACAGACGAACAGTAACACCAATTATTCAACAGAGTTCAACCAACAAAACCCAACATAACTGAGACAAGCATAGACTGGTTGACACTTATCTTCACATAAAATCTAACACTTCATTTTCCACTTCACCCTAATGCATAAGTAGGTAATCTACCATCCGAGATGTACATATCACTACAAGATCAACATGCATCACCACTTAACAGAAAACAATCATAATCATCACATGAAGAAAACATCACACTTGACACACATATTTTTCATGTGGAAACCCAACTGGGAAAAACCACAGTGGGAATGAATACCCACAAGCTTATTTTTGAACTCTTTAGAAGTCCGCTCTATTAGGAGCCTTGTTTGATTAAAGAAAGATACAATAGGTTTTGTTAGGAATGGATCCTATTAGGGATCACCCGGTTCAAGGATGGCTACAATACTCGGTTAAGGGTTTAACCCTGTTAAAGGTTATCTTGTTAGAGGATTTCAAGAACTCAATAGCTAAAGGATATCAATGACTAAGTAGCTTCGAGTTACCCTGTTAAAGGATTTTCAACAAGCCAGTTAAGGCTACCCTGTTAAGGGATTTCACAACTGTTGAGGTGGTTAAAGATCAACAGGTATATTAATGACCTAATAATAGCACTCAATGCCAATGTAGATCCACTTAAGCTCCTCTTCACCTTCTGCACTTACACTCTGTAGATATGACTTCTCTCCTTTGGTGTGGAAAGAATCACGTATCTCTTCTCTTAGATATACACAGACAACTTTTGCCAACAACCTCTTGAAGAACCACAACATCGACCTTATAGGACAACAGACAGGTCAGTAGCATAAACCCTAAACCCTAAACCTATTAGGTTAAGGAATTCAAACAGTTCAATCCTGATCATTGAGCATACTACATTAAATGCAATAGTCTTGATCCAATCTCAAGACATTCTCCATCATTCATTTTCCACCGATTTCATGGCGGTTGATAACCCATCACACATTATCACTGTTTACAGACTTTGCACATTCCTGAGGTAGATAGGAACAATCTCCTTCATGTAAGATCCTTCACGCGCACAAGGCCTATGTGGCAACATGATTTGTTCATTGTTACCATGTTAACCCATCACACAAAGTCACTAGTTGAGCCATACATTCTTGAAGAACTTCAATCAGAAATGTTGAAGTTAAGACCACCAACCGGTAGTCATACATCGCTTCAGTGTGCTGGTTCCCATAACCTTATGCTGGTTCATCTTTAAACAAACACACCACTTCACTTTGGCACAAATGCTGGTTCACAGTGAATGCCGATTCATAGTGTTATACTGGTTCTTCTTCTCTTCATCATATTGACATCAATGACAACATACAATGTCATTATGTCCACATATCGATTCTCATACCAGTTCACATAATGCCAACAATATCCCCCTTTGGCATTGATGGCAATATACATAGATATCTCTCTGCTTCACATCTTCTCCCCCAATTTCTATAGATATCTTCTCTGCTTCACATATTTTCCCCCTTTGACAACAATGCCAAAGTGGATGCACAAGCTTTCCCTATTCCATTATGCTACTCCCCCTAAGGAGTAGCATCCTTCAACACATCAGTCCAAAAAGAAATGACTATGCAATACCTGACTGATGTGGAGCAAATACTTTTAGTTCACCTCTTGAAGGGGCAGTACCCCTAATTCACCTCTTAAATACATAAATGTAGTCTTTGGGAGAGGCTTGGTGAATATGTCTGCTAATTGCTCCTTACTGGAAACATGTTCCAGTGCAATATCTTTGTTCTGAACCTTTTCCCTCAAGAAATGATATTTAAGCTCAAAGTGCTTGGTTCTAGAATGTAAAACTAGATTCTTTGAAATATTGATAGCACTTGTGTTATCAAAGAATATGCTTATCGGTTCAGATACAGGAACTTTGAAGCCATTTAATACATGCTTCATCCAGATTGTCTGAGTGTAGTTCATGAAAGTTGCAACATACTCTACTTCCACTGTAGACTGGGAGATACAACTCTACTTCTTACTCATCCATGAGACCAGTCTACCACCAAGAAAGAATGCACCACCGATTGTGCTCTTCCAGTCATCCACATTACCTGCCCAATCAACATCTGTGAATACTTTCAGGTTGAAATCATTGCTATATGGGTACCACAATCCATAGTCAACTGTTCCTTTTAGATACCTAAGAATCCACTTGACTGCAACCAAGTGGGATTCTCTTGGACTTTTCTGGAACCTTTCAATAATGCCAACTACATGTGCAATATCGGGTCTGCTGTGCACTACATAATGCAACTTACCAATCATGGATCGATATTCCTTCTCATCAACCAATGCTAAGTCATCCTCTTTGGATAGTTTACAACCAGTCACCATCAATGTACCAACAGGTTTACTATCTTCCATGCCAAAGGTCTTCAACACCTCTTTAACATACTTGGACTGAGTGATAAAGATTCCATCTTTCATCTGCTGAATCTGTAGTCCAATGAAGAACTTAATCTACCCTATGAGTGACATCTCAAACTCCTTCATCTCATCTACAAACTCATGACTCATCTTGTCATCTCCACTAAAGATAATGTCATCAACAAATACCTCAAAGATCAGAATCTGATTTCCTTCAATTTTCAAGTAGATATTACAATCTTCACTTGTTCTCTCAAATCCAATTTTTACAAGATGGGAGTGTAGATGTTCATACCATGCTCTCGGTGCCTACTTTAGACCATATAAGGCTTTATGTAGCCTACACACCATGTCACTATCTTCAGATAGGGCAAACCCATCTGGTTGCTCTATATACACCTCCTCTTCAAGTACACCATTTAGGAATGCAGATTTTACATCCATTTGATATACTTTAAATCTTATAAAAGCTGCATATGAAAGAAGCATACAAACTCCTTCCAATCTGGCTACTGGTGCAAAAGTTTCTCCATAGTCTTCTTCTTCTTGGGCATACCCTTTACACACCAGTCTGGCTTTGTATCACCTTTCCATCCTCATTCAGCTTATTTTTGAAAACCCATTTGGTACCAATGACATTTTTATGCTCTAGTCTAGGTACCAAAGACCATGTACCATTTTTCTCTATCTGGTCAAGTTTCTCTTCCATTGCCTTGATCCATTCTTCATCTTTATGTGCCTCTTTGAATGACTTAGGCTCAAATTCAAAGATAAAACATGAGCTTTCTCTGACCTTTCTTCTTGTAAGGATTCCAGCATCCTTATCTCCTATGATCTAGTTAGGATCATGATTCAGCTTAACATACTGAGGAATGGTCTTAACAGATTCCTCTTTCTTTTCTTCTTCATCCTCATATCCATCAGTATCAGCATCTGCATCTGCTGGTCTAGGAACACTGTTACTGGTACTTTTTTGACTGACAACCAATTCCCAAAAGGTTACAACAGGTTCATTTACCGCTTGCACATTATTGTTTCCTCAGTTTTCTTAGAGGTTTCATCAACTCTTAAATTGATACTTTCCATAATTCTCTGAGTCCTATTATTAAAACACTTTAGAGCTTTTCTCTTGGCAGAATATCCTAGGAATATTCCCTCATCACATTTTGCATCAAACTTACTCTGGCGTTCACTCGTCTTGATGTAACATTTGCTACCAAACACTCTAAAATAGCTAACAATAGGTGTCTTACCGATCCAATACTCAAAAGGTGTTTTATCCTTACCTTTCTTGATGAGTACCCGGTTCATTGTGTAGATTGTAGTGCTCATCGCTTCTCTCCAAAAAGTGTGAGATACCTTTCCTTGAATCAACATGGTTCTAGCTGCTTTAACCATAGTCTGGTTATTCCTCTCTGCTAAGCGATTCTGTTGTGGAGGTCGGGGAGTAGATAGTTGCCTCTTGATGCCATGTTCTTCACAGTACTTGTTGAATTCACCAAAAGTGAATTCCCCTCCTTGATCAGTTCTTAGGCACTTGATCCTTTTACTGCTTTCCTTCTCCACTAATCCTCTAAAGGCTTTGAACTTCCCAAAAGCTTCAGACTTATCTTTCAAGAATGTGACCCACATCATTCTTGAGTAGTCATCAGTGAGAATCATGAAGTACCTATCAACCTGCACACTTCTAGTTTTCATAGGACCACACAAGTCAGTATGCACAAGATCAAGCAAATTGTCAGCAATGAAAGGTTTACCTTTAAAGGTTGAGGAAGAAATTTTCCCCAATTGACATTCTCTACACAAGGTATTATCCAGTTTTCTTAGTACCAGCAACCCTCTAACTACCTTGATCTTACTAGTCTTCACAATGTTATCAAAGTTTACATGACAGAGTCTCCTATGCCATATCTAACTATCATCAAATTTAGCCATAAGACATGTACTTATATTTGCATTTAGCTGAAATAAGTTACCATTTGGTCTGCATGTCGGTGGCCACTAGTTGACCATTCTTTCCTTTGATTTTGCACACTCCATTCCTGAATTCCAGAGTGAGACCACTATCATTCAGCTGGGTAACACTCAAAAGGTTGTGTCTAAGACCATCAACCCAATATATATTGTCAGAACTACTCTTTCCATTTAGAGAGATGGACCCTTTGCCTTTGACCCTGCATGGTGCATCATTCCCAAAGTGAACCACACCACCATCACATTCTTCCAACAATAGAAACTTGCTCCGATCACCAGTCATATGGTGAGAACAACCACTATCAATGATCCATTCATTAGAATTATCAAACCGGGAGACAAGAGCCTTCTTGTCTAACACATCTTCCTTGACAGCAACAAACACAATGTCTTCATTTTCTTCATCCTTTTATTCCTCATCTGTGACACCTTCATCAACTGCCACAAAATAGTTTCTCTGGTTTCCTCCTCTGAATTTCTTGAACCTTTCTGGTTTGTCCTTGTTGTCACCATTAGGGCAGTTAACAACAATATGTCCTATCCGGTTACAAGAAGAGCATTTCAAAAGAAGCTTACCTCTGTATTTACCGGTTCCTTTAGGGAGTTTCATTGCAAGAAGAGCTTCAAACTCCATTAGAAATTCCTCATCATACATTACTCTACCTTGTCTTGTTTCAGCACCGGTGCTTGCTTCTTTTCCTTTTATGGATGGTACAACAGAAGCTTTAAAAGCTGATTCAGTCTTTTGAACACTACCATCAAAACTATTTAGCTCATAAGCTGTCAACTTTGCAATGATGGAGTCTAGGGATACCTTAGTCTTGTCTATTAATCTTAGCTCCTGAATAGCAACAACCCTTATTGCATAAACCGGCAATAGGGATCTCAGGACTTTTCTTACCATAATGGAATCTTCCATTTTACCACCTGCACTCTTGATATCTCCAACAACAGTTTTGATTCTTATACCATACTATTGAATGGTCTCATCTTCAACCAACTACATGTATTCAAACTTCCCTCTAAGGCTTTCTTCCTTAGCTTGTTTTACATGCTCATCACCACCATAGATATTTTCAAGAGTATCCCATACCTCTTTGGGATTTACCTTATCTTGGACATCAATGAACTCAATGTCGGATAAACTACTAATTGGGGCTTCCATGACTTGCCCATTCTCCTGCATTTCTCTCTTTTAGTCATCAGTGAGAGTACTGGTAGGGGAAACATAGGAATTCTCAACATAGCTCCAGTGTTGAGCACCCATGCTTCTGATGAATATCTTCATTTTGTCTTTCCATATACTAAAGTTTTCTCTGTTAAAATTTGGACCTTCCCTCTTCATCATTAGACTGGGATCTTTACCTCAAGCAGTTAGGCTTATAACACAGAGGACCTGGATGATGCTTTGATACCAATTGATAACTTAATGATGAACAACTACTACCAAGCCGATACTAAGAGGGGGGGGTGAATTAGTATAGACAAAAGCACAAACTTAAACCGGTTTGTCAGCAGACACTATGCATTGATAGACAAACAGTAACACCGATTCTTCAACAGAGTTCAACTAGCAAAACCCAGAAGAACTGAGACAAGTATATACCGGTTGACACTTATCTTCACATAAAATCTAACACTTCATTTCCACTCCCTCATAATGCATGAGCAGGTAATCTACTATCTCAGATGTACATATCACTGCAAGATCAACATGCATCACTGCTTAACAGAAAACAATCATAATCATCACATGAAGAAAACATCACACTTGACACACATATTTTTCACATGGAAACCCAACTGGGAAAAACCACAGTGGGAATGAATACCCACAAGCTTGTTTTTGAACTCTTTAAAAGTCCGCTTTATTAGGAGCCTTGTCTGGTTAAAGATAGATACAATAGGCTCTGTTAGGAACCGATCCTGTTAGGGATCACCCAGTTAAGGGATGGCTACAATACTCGGTTAAGGGTTAAACCCTGTTAAAGGTTACCTTGTTAGAGGATTTCAAGATCTCAATAGCTAAAGGATATCAATGACTTAGTAGCTTCAAGTTACCCTATTAAAGGATTTTCAACAAGCCAATTAAGGCTACCCTGTTAGGGGATTTCACAACTATTGAGGTGGTTAAAGATCAATAGGTATATTAATGACCTAATTATAGCACTCAATGCCAATGTAGATCCGCTTAAGCTCCTCTTCACCTTCTGTACTTACACTCTGCAGATATGACTTCTCTCCTTTGGTTTAGCAAGAATCACATATCTCTTCTCTTAGATACACACACACAACTTTTGCCAACAACCTCTTGAAGAACCACAACATCGACCTTATAGGACAATAGACAGGTCAGTAGCATAACCCCTAAACACTAAACCTGTTAGATTAAGGAATTCAAATGGTTCAATTCTGACCATTGAGCATATTGCATTAAATGTAACAATCTTGATCCAATCTCAAGACATTCTCCATCATTCATTTTCCACCGATTTCATGGCGGTTGATAACCCATCACACGTTATCACTGTTTACAGACTTTGCACATTCCCGAGGTAGATAGGAACAATCTCCTTCATGCAAGATCCTTCATGCGTACAAGGCTTATGTGGCAACATGATCTATTCATTTTTACCATGCTAACCTATCACACAAAGTCATCGGTTGAGCCATATAGGCTTGAAGCACTTCAATCGGAAACCCTGAAGTTAAGACCACCAACTGGTAGTCATACACCACTTCAATGTGTTGGTTCCCATAATCTTATGCCGGTTCATCTTTAAACAAACATGCTGCTTCACTTCAGCACAAATTTCGGTTCATAGTGAATGTCAGTTCACAGTGTTATACTGGTTCTTCTTCTCTTCATCATATTGACATCAATGACAACATACAATGTCATTATGTCCACATACCGGCTCTCATACCGATTCACATAATGCCAACATATTTAGTGATGTGTAATTATTTTTGTGGTGTGACTTGACATATGTTTTGTAAGATGAGTTGGAAATGATATGTCGTTTTGGAGGAAATTTGTTTTACCAATGTATTTTTTTCAATTATCCTAGTATCGTCCCAAGAAAGTCTTGGATAGGGAACCATTAGAAAGGTAAACTCAGGGTTGACCCGTAGGTAAACTTTGGGTGAGTTTCTAGGGGGTTAAACTAACTCCTAGGGTCAAGTTAGGGGCATTTTTAGTGGGCCATATGATGTACCTATGGATGAAGGTCAAATTTAGCCATGTGTCCACTCCCTAGGTCCTGTTTAGCCACCCCAAAAATTGAGTTTTCCAAGTTGGCCGAATTTCATCTTTAGAGGAACCTTCCTAGGTTAGACAACCCTGCTTATGAGTGACATTTCTCTTCCCCATTCCTTTTACCTTTTTGAGGTGCATTGGCTAGAGAGTTTGGAAGGTGTTGGGAAGACCAACCAACGAACATCCTTCACCCTTCCCAAGTGGGTTGGAAAGAGAGAGGAGTGTCTTCATAGGGAATAGTTTAGGAGGAAGAAGTTTGATCACCCTCTCTCCATTTTGGAGACTTATATTCTTGAGTAGTTTTGGTAAGTTTTGCAAGGGTTTTTGACTAAGTATTGAAGGGAAAAGATAGTGGATTTGGGTAGCTCTTCTACAAGATTCATCATCCCTTTTCGTAGATTTAAGGTTGGCTATTTTTCTAGCTCTTGTATGTTGTTGTACATTTGAAAAGTTTGGGCATGACATTTTCATATCAGAGCTAGGTTTCCAACACTAGGAACCTTTCTCCATTACATTTCTCTTTTAATATTTTTTTTTTTAATAATTATTATTAATTAATTTATTTACTTTATTTTATTTTATTGATCTTTAAGGATGCTGCCAATTACACGACAAGATCGTAAGCATGGTAGGGGTCCTAGACGTGCTCGCATGGCATGCGAGGACATTGTGTGGGATGAGATGGATCCAAAAGGGGATTAGGAAGCTCCTCCCAAACAACCAATTGACCCCAACAAAGATATTTTGGTTGCACTCAAGAACCTGATAGGAATAGTTCAGGATAGAATCCCAGTTGTAGATCATCACGTAGAACACCAATGTTCTGGGAGTCATAGATCCACATCTAGGGAGCGGAGAAGGAGTCCACCTCCTAACCATATAGAGGCCAAGGCTGAGCATGAGCCTGAGTCAGTCCATCTACTTGAGGAACCTCCAGTAGTGGCACTAGTTATTTTTGAGAGAGCACCCCATGATCCCGAGGATCAAATCAGAGAGATTATATGTCTTTGGCCACCATCATTTTCAGGATCTACTGATGGGGTAGAGGCTGAGGGTTGGCTTTTGAGTCTAGATAGGTGCTTCAGATTATGTCCCTATGAGAGCAATTTGAAGGCATGGATTTCCATTCACCTTCTAAGAGGAATGACTTCCATGTGGTGGAGGCAAGAGGAGTACAAGAATGATTTAGCTGGGGACACTGTTACTTGGGACATCTTTATAGAGAGATTCAGAGATAGGTACCTATTAGAGCACTATAGGCAGCGTGGGATTAACAAGTTCCATGACCTTCAGCACAAGGGTCTATTTGTCTCCCAGTATGAGAGCAAGTTCTTCGAGCTCTTACCCTACGTTGACTACTTGAAGCACGAGAAGTTACTCATCAACCATTTTATTAGAGGATTGAATGTCGAGATAGCAGGACCAGTTAGGATAGTAGCTCTAGGGAGCCTTTGGGTTGTCATGGAGAAGGCCTTAATATCATAGGAGATTTAGGGTAGATCACAGTACACACGAGATCGACATCAGAATCAAAACCATATACCACAGTCTTTTCAGTTTCAGAAACCCCACTGGAAAGGTAACCACAAGAATTCATCGGGGTCCTTTAAACCCCCTTCACCACAATAGCCACAACAGAATTAGAGGCAAAGGCCTCCATGGGTTCAGCAGGGATTTAAGCCCAAGCAGTGGCATTCAAAGGGTCCTAGGCGTGACCAGCGATCACAGGGTCCTTACACACCTTCGGCACAGACTCCGCAGTCCTCTAGGGGTGGTTTCATTCATTTGAGCAGGACAAGAGGATAGGGATACTCTAGGCCACAAGGTGTTAAGTTTCAAACATGTGGTGCTTTCTTCACTTGTGGGGCCATGGGGCACATGGCGAGAGAGTGTCCACAGGATCATATGGCATGTAGTTAGCGGATGGCAGGTTCAGAGCCTACAAATGGGGACATGGGTAAGTCCCACTGATTCTTTGTAATGGTTGACAACCGCCAAGTAGAGCATCAAGCCACTGTCACAAAGGCTGCAGGTATGATTAGAGGTAGCAGTGTTTCTATCTTGTTTGATTCAGGAGCTACTGATTCTTTTATATCTCCATTGGTTGTGGAGCATTGTGGGCTAGTGGCATTTAGGCAAAGTATTAGTTGGGAAGTGGAGTTGGCTTCAGGAGCTAGAGTGTCTATTGATTCAATGGTTAGGGGTTGTCAGCTTCAGATTGGGAGTATGACCACCTTAGTAGACCTTCGAGTCACACCTCTAGGATCTTATGGCATTGTTCTTGGCATGGATTGGCTATATGCCCATAGAGCCAAGATGGATTATTGCCAGAAGAAGATCAAGTGTGTGGACGATCAAGGTACCTCCATAGTTATTTCAAGGATTCAGAGGCCCGTATCACTTCGTATGATTTTTGCTATGCAACTTAAGTGGACCATGCGAAAGGGATGTCATTTTTTTTCTATCACCATCAGTGATAGAGAGGAAGAGAATCAAAAGGAGCCTTCCCTAGATGATCATCCCATCCTTGAGAAATTTGCAGATGTGTTTCTTTTCGAGCTACCTAGTATGCCACCTAGCAGAGAGATTGATTTTCACATAGATCTTGTACTAGGAACTGAGCCCATTTTGACAACACCATATAGGATGACCTTAAATGAGCTTAATGAGCTCAAGATGCAGCTTGATGAACTCTTAGAGAATGGTCACATTCATCCTAGCATCTCCCCTTGGGGCGCAGTAGTCATCTTCGTGAAGAAGAAGGATGGATCCCTTAGATTGTGTATGGATTACAGGCAGTTAAACAAAGTGACCATCAAGAACTGATATCCCTTGCCCAGGATCGACGAATTATTTGATTAGCTTCAGGGTGCCAAATTGTTTTCCAAGATAGATCTAAAGTTAGGGTACCATCAGTCAAGGATTGTAGAGAGTGATATCCACAAGACCACTTTTCACACCAAGTATGGCCACTATGAGTTCATCATGGTTCCATTCGGTCTTATGAATGCTCCAACTGTATTCATGAGTCTCATGAATAGGGTATTCCGCACTTTCCTTGACCAATTTTTGATTGTGTTCCTTGATGACATATTGACATATTCTTGGAATCAGAAGGAGAATGAGGAGAACTTGAGGCAGGTATTGCAGTGTTTGAGAGACAATTAGTTGTATGGAAGCCTATCGAAATGTGCATTCTTTAGATCGAAGGTCAGATATCTAGGAAATGTTATATCTGGTGATGGGATCTTAGTTGATCCATCGAAGGTTAGTGCTATTATGGATTGGCTAGTGCCAACTAGTGTGACATAAGTCAAGAGTTTTATGGGCCTAGCAGGGTACTACAGACGCTTCATTGAGGGGTTCTCTAGGGTTGCACATCCTATTACATCCCTTTAGCAAAAGGGAAATAAATTTGAGTGGACATAATGGTGTGAGAGGGCCTTTCAGGATCTCAAAAGGGTACTCACTAGTGCACCTATTCTCATTGTGCCAGACCCCTCGGCTTATTTCATGGTATGCACAGATGCTTCTTTGGATGGGCTAGGAGTTATCCTTATGCAGGAGAGTCAAATTATAGCATATGAGTCTAGGAAAATTAAGACTCATGAGCTTAACTACCCTATGCATGACCTTGAGCTTGCAGTAGTAGTGCAAGCACTTGTGAGGTGGAGACACTTCCTTTTGGGTCATCATTTTGAGCTTCATTCAAATCATCAGAGCTTGTAGTACATATTCACTTAGCCTAATCTCAATGCTCATTAGAGGAGATGGATGGAGTTTTTATGTGAGTATGATTTTGATGTTCACTACATCAAGGGGAAAGAGAACGTAGTTATAGATGCCTTGAATAGGAGACGTCATGAGATATGCACCGTGTCTATGGACACAAGTTTGAGAGGTTGTATATTGCAGCAGCTGCCAAAGGATGAGGGGTATTTAGAGGTATCTTGGGTAGTGTGTTCTCAGGAGACCCTGGAAGGGAGATATGTAGACTATTCTTAAGAGTCCGATGCACTACTACGCCATAAAGGGTGCATCTATGTATCTTCTTCTGGAGGATTGCATGATTTCATTATGTTGGAGGCTCATAGAGCTCCTTATGTAGCACATCCTAGAGTTAAGAAGATGCATGTAGATTTGAGACAGTTATATTATTGGCCAAGTATGTAGCAATTCATTGCTATACCAGTAGCCCAATGGCTTGAGTGCCAGAGAGTCAAGGTGGAGCACCGCCATCCAGGTGGGTTGCTCCAGTCTCATGTGATACTAGAGTGGAAGTGGGATACTATATCGGTGGACTTTGTCATTAGTCTTCCTATGTCAGTGCATCGTCATAATGTCATCATGGTGACAGTTGACAAGTTGGGCAAGGTGGCCCACTTCTCCCTAGTTCGAACTACCTTCACAACACCAATAGTGGCACAAGTATTCTTGTGAGATATTGTCAAACTTCATGGCATTCCACACAATATTATCTCAGACAAAGACTCCCTCTTCACTTCTTCCTTGTGGAAGGCATTATAGGAAGCAATGGGTACCAGACTCAACTTTAGTACAGCCTATCATCCAGAAATGGATGGACAGACAAAGAGGGTAAACCAAGTATTATAAGACCTACTCCATATGCGCATCATGGATCATTAGACCAGATGAGAAGAGTACCTTCCTTTGGTAGAGTTTTCCTATAACAATGGACATCACACTTCTTTGGGAATGCCACCTTTTCAGGCCTTTTACGATAGACCTTGCAAGACACCTTTGAGTTGGGACCATAATGAGGATAGAGTAGCCATAGGTCCTGAGATGGTTCATGATATGGAGTAGCAGGTGTTTTTGATTGGACAATGCCTTAGAGAGGCACAGAATAGGCAGAAGAAGTATGCAGATGCGAAGAGGATAGACCGTAGGTTCATGGTTGGGGACAAAGTTTTCTTGAGAGTGTGACTGCATAAGAGTTCAATCCATTATGGAAAGGGTTATAAGCTAGCACCTCGCTTTGTCAAGCCATTTGGGATCCTTGAGAGGATAGGACTAGTTGCATATCGTCTAGCTTTGCCACCTAGCCTAACATGTATCCATGATGTGTTTCATGTATAAGTTCTAAGGAAGTACATTTATGATGAGTCTCATATTCTGGATTGGGATGCCTTGCAGGTGGAGTCGGACAAGCAGCCATCTTTGTAGCTCATCTACATTTTGGCTCACCAGATGCTGTCTCTTCAAGGTTGAGAGCAGGACTAGGTTAGGGTTAAGTGGGAATGTTATGATGAGGTTACGACATCATGGGAGGACAAAGCACATATGAGATCTTAGTACGCCCATCCTTTTTATGAACTCTAGGAGGAAGTTCATCAAAAGAGGGGGAGGGTGTGAGGCCCTACCCTGAGCCATCATAGCATTTTAGTTATTTTCATGTTGGACCTACTACTGATACTACATTTTGATGCATTATTGACATAGGTTTTATATGATCCAGTGTTTGGATAACATTGATATGATCATGTAATTACTTTTATTTGCAGTACTTTGTTTTGATGCTAGAAAATTATGGATGCATGCTCTATAAATGATTTAATTCCATGATGATTATGATGATGTCATTTAGAAGATTATTTTATGTGGATGTTATTAGATAATTCAAAACTTGATTTTTATAAATGAAATTGTATGCGATGTCTGAATTGTATTCTTTCCATATGATAATATTATATGTGATTTTTGGAATTACTAATGTGCAAGTGAGATGTGCAGGAAAATTATTCCTTGTGACCATGGAAACTATTCAGAGAATCAAGCCTAGACCTATGAGCATTTGTGAAGTCAAGGGTTGTCTATTTGGAGAGACAACACCTCATTTGTAAATGTTATTCTTGGATGTGTGTTTAATTTGGAAATTGTTTAATTTATAAATTCCAAAAAAAGGGACATTTGCCAAGTGTATTTTAGTGATGTGTAATTCTTTTTGTGGTGTCCCTTGACACATGTGTTGTAAGATGAGTTGGAAATGAAATGTCCCTTTGGAGGAAATTTGTTTTACCAATGCATTTTTTTCAATTATCCTAGTATGGCCCCAAGAAAGTCTTGGATAGGGAGCCATTAGAAAGGTCAACTCAGGGTTGACCCGTAGGTAAACTTTGGGTGAGTTTCTAGGGGGTTAAACTAACTCCTAGGATCAAGTTAGGGGCATTTACAGTGGGCCATATGATGTACCTATGGATGAAGGAAAAATTTAGCCATGTGTCCACTCCCTAGGGCTTGTTTAGCCACTCCAAAAATTGAGTTTCTCAAGTTGGCCGAATTTCGACTTTAGAGGAGCCTTCCTAGGTTAGGCAACCCTCCTCATGAGTGACATTTCTCTTCCCCATTCCTTTTACCCTTTTGAGGTGCCTTGGCTAGAGATTTTGGAAGGTGTTGGGAAGACCAACCAATGAACATCCTTCACCATTCCCAAGTGGGTTAGAAAGAGTGAGGAGTGTCTTCATAGGGAATAGTTTGGAAGGGAGAAGTTTGATCACCCACTCTCCATTTTGGAGACTTAGGTTCTTGAGTAGTTTTGGTAAGTTTTTGGAAGGGTTTTTGGCTAAGTCTTGAAGGGAAAAGATAATGGATTTGGGCATCTCTTCTAAAAGATTCATCATCCCTTTTGGTAGATTTAAGGTTGGTTGATTTTCTAGCTCTTGTTTGTTGTTGTACATTTGAAAAGTTTGGGCATGACACATTTTTAAAAATTTTGGAGTGATTGATCATGTTTGGGGTAAATGAATGAGTAAATTACTATTGAAAATTCCAAGTGTGTGGTTTAAGGTTATTTGTAGTTTTGTTGTCTCTTGTTTTAGCTTATTTGCTCAGTTTTGGTCAAAGTGCCTTTGTAAGCCGAAAATGGCATCATTTTGCAAAATAGTGTAAAACTCTTTGTAAGGTCTCATAAGGTTTTTGGACATATTAGTTTAGTGTTATGGAACCATTCTAGGGGGTTTAGAGGCAGTAAATATGTATAAGTTTCAAAATGCAAAGTGGAGCAAAAGTTGTCATTGTTGCTTGACAACTTTTTGGAACTTTTGGAGCAACTTTTCAGAAAAGATCAAATCGGTAGATCAGGAATCGATGGGTGGTTGCTTATGACCAAGGAGGAATATAAAATGGTTTTGAAATCATTGTAAATGGGTTGACAGATCCAAGAGAAAATTTTGAATAACACTTGAAGGCAATTTTTAGATTTTTACATAAAAAACTTGTAATTTTGGTTATAGCAATCCATACTAGATGAATTGATCTTGTTACTTTCCTTTCATGGTGGTTTAGGTTTCATTTTTGTGGTGCTTGGGAAGTGTTTATACTCTTTCATAGCGCAATATTAGTGCTTTGTTTGCAAATTGTTTTGAACTGCACTGCTCTCGACCTAAGCAAGGGATTAATACCCTAGCAATGGCTCCAACTTGAAATCCCATTGTGTTTTATCAATGGCCCTTGGGATTCAGGTCATGGAGCCTATTTATAGTTTTCATACCCATTTTGGTACCTTGGAGGTTTCTTTGAAACAATTTTCTATCAAGTCCTAGGCGATCTCTGCCATAGACCGGCTAGAGAACTTGACTGCTAAGTGCACTTTTGCTTGTAGGGATGATTAGATATTGATAGGGTGTGGGAATCAACAAACCCTATTGGAGAAGGCTCTTAACCCTTAAACCCTCAAAAATAGCCATTTTGGGGTCCGTACCTAACATCCTACATCTCAAAGATTGTCCAAAAGGGTATTTGGATCACTAAAGATCTTATGAGGTCTTTTGGAGGTTTTTTGAGCAATTGAACAAAAACCATGAAGGTAGGGCTAAAAGGGGCTATTAGTGGCTACTAGGCCTAGAAAATAGGAACTAGTGAAAGTGATGGATAAAAGAAGTGAAATCAATCACAAAACCACATGATGGGAATTCATACACCATCTCAACATCCTCTTAGTCCCTTGCAAGTGAATTTTGAATATTTTGACATAATGATGGTTGGATTTACCCTGGTGAATCCTAGCCATGATCTTGAGTAATGGGAGTAAACAAGTTGATAGTGAGTTTTCTAAAAGATTTAAGTAGTTGGGATTAATATAAAAGAAGACTAGGGTGTAAAAAAGTATGGAGGCCCACCATAACATATTTTACCAACCTACTAATCAAGGTCCAACTCTTTTGTGAGATCCTCCCTATCAAAGTGCTATCAGAGCAAGCTAAGCTTTGGGAACAAACCAATTGATATCATAGACTGAGTCAGTAGGTGAAAATAGCCTCAGGATAGTGACTAATGCCAAGTTGGCTAAAAGGGTAGAAGACCAATAGGAAGAGAATAGACTCCTCAGGGTAAGATTGCAACAATTGGAGAACAAACTAGGTGAAGTAGAAGACAAAGCTAAGAAGGTAACTATCAAAATCAATGAAGAAAAGGGTAAAGAAGTGGTAGAAGAGGATTTCATACCTGAACTACATCCTATTCGACCTGAAGAACCTTTCTTTAGAGCCATAAAAGTCTTAGGAGGGAAGTCCCTAGAAGGAGTACCACTTTTTGGTGGAAAAATGGAACAAGAAGTGGTCATGAAATGGATTGAAGGGTTAGAAAATCACTTTGAATGTGATGGAATTAGTGAAGCACAAAAGGTGAAGGTAGCCAAATCTGGATTGAGGGGACTCTTAACTTGGTGGAAGTTCATCCAAGAGGAGAGACAAAAGGAGGGTAAGAACCCAATTGCCACTTGGAAAGGAATGCTACCCAAGGTAAGAGAAGCCTATATCCCTGAAGACTATGAAATTCAATTAAACAAGAGGAGACAAAATTTGAGACAAAGAGAACTAGATGTGAGCAGCTATGGTGCAATAGAGGTAGAGGTAGGGGAAGAGATGACAGAGGTCATAGAGGTAGCTATGGTGGAAGAGGTGTAGACCCAAGATCCCAAGGGGAATCCAAGTTGGTAGAGAAAAGTTGGGATTCCAATAGCAAGAGCAGCTATAGAGGAAGGGGATCTAGCAAATCTAGTAGAGAAATGTCTAGTGGATCTGGAAGAGTGTCCTATTTTGCCACAATGAAGTTCTCAGTTGCCATCAACTTGGACACCGGGCCTATAGAAGTCGTGAGAAGTATTCTTCATCCCAAGGAGGTGAAAGGAGAGTAAATTGCATTCAAGAAGATGCAGCAAATGTGAAGACATCATAAGTAAGTTTAGATTATGAGGTTGGACATAATCTCATGATGAGAAGAGTTTTGATCAAAGAACCGGTAAAGCAGGAACCTAGTCAAATATGATCCTTGTTTAGGGTAAAGTGTAAGATCATGGGTAAAGTATGTAGAGTGGTGGTGGATTTAGGTTCCACTGATAACATAGTGTGAAAAGAAGCAGTAAGAAAACTCAACCTAAAAAGAATTACACATAGTGATCCTTATAGGGTTACTTCGCTCAACAAGGGGAAACATGTCTTGGTGAATGAACAAACTTGGGTGGAGTTCACTATAGGAGGCTACAAAGATAAGACTTTTTATGATATCTTACCAGTGGATGCATGCCACCTACTCCTAGGTAGGCCTTGGAAATAGGAATGCAATACACCATGGGGAAAAGAACTCCTATACCTTTCAAAAAGATGGAGTTACATATAAAATTCAGTTCATAGGGGATCAAGAAGAGAGAATATCTAAAGGTTCTAATGTGCTACTCAGTTGTGAGAAGGAGTTCATAAAAACTCTCAAAGAAGGAGAAGGAGTGGGATTTGCACTTGTTGTGAAGCCAAAAGAGGAAAAGAAGGACAAGAAGGTTTGTATCCCAGTTGAAGTGCAACAGATACTCAATCAGTTCAAGGAGATCATAAGTGATGGAATACTTGCCACTTTGCCTCCTCAACGTGCCATAAGTCATCAAATTGACTTCATACCCAGAGCCTCATTGCCTAATAAAGTAGCCTACAAAATGACATGAGAGCATAATAAAGAAGTGGCTAAACAAATCGAAGAACTCTTGGACAATGGTTTGATAAGGAAGAGCATCAGCCCATGTGTAGTTTCTACCATTTTGGCACCAAATAAGGGAGGTACTTGGAGACTTTGCACTGATTCAAAAGGCATCAACTAGATTACAATCAGGTATAGGTTTCCCATTCCAAGAATTGAATATTTTATGGATTGTTTAGGGGGTGCTAAGTATTTTACCAAGATAGACCTCAAGAGGGGCTACCACCAAATCATAATCAAGGAGGGAGATGAATAGAAGAGAACATTCAAAACCACAGAAGGACTTTATGAATGACTTGTTATGCCATTTGGACTCACAAATGCCCCTAGCACATTCATGAGACTCATGAATGAAGTACTCAAGGATTACATTGGTAAGTTTCTTGTTGTTTATTTAGATGACATCTTGATTTTTAGTACGTTTAAAGAAGAACATCTTAAGCATATTGAAATTGTATTGAAGCAATTATGTGATGAGAAACTAACTATAAATTTGGAGAAATTTGAGTTCATGAAACAGGAGTTGGTATATCTTGGATTTGTCATCTCAAGTGGTGATTTAAAGATGGATACCTCAAAGGTGGAAGCCATTGTCAGTTGGCCCACACCTAAAATAGCAAGTGAAGTGAGGAGTTTTCATGTTTCGGCACAATTTTACAGGAAGTTCATCAGAGGGTTTAGTGAAATATGTGCTCCTATGCTTGATACAATCAAAGGAGGTGTAGAGACTAAATTTCAGTGGACAAAAGAGGCACAAAAAGGATTTGATCTCTTGAAGACAAAGGTGGCTAATCAACTTATCCTTGTTCTTCCAAGCTTTGACAAGCTCTTCACCATAGAATGTGATGCAAGCAACATAGCAGTTGGGCAGTTCTAAGTCAAGGCAATAGACCAATTGCATTTTTCAATGAAAAGATCAATGAAGCTAAGAAAAGGTATTCTTCCTATCATCTATAATTATATGCACTTTTTCAATCACTTAGAAAATGGAGGCATTATTTATTACCTAAGGAATTTGTGGTTTATACTGATAGCCAAGCTCTTAGTTTTCTCAACTCCTACGAAAAGCTGAATCATAGGCATATCAAATGGGTAGAATATTTGCAATCCTACACTTTTACCATTAAGCATAAGAAAGGTCAATGTAATAAGGTTTTTGATTTATTAAGTAGAAGGTTGCTCACAGTTCAAGAAGTGGAGCTCAAGAGCATTGGAGTTGATAGTTTCAAGGGGCTATATCAAGATGATGAAGATTTTTCTACCATCTACAAGGTTTGTCAAGAGTTTAGGAATCACTTTCATGGTGAATATGCAAATTTTACCTTACAATATTGTCTTTTGTTTAAAGGAGGACAACTTTGTGTGCCAAGAGGGTCTATGAGAGAAAATTTGATGCAAGAGAAGAACAATGGTTGTTTAAGTGGACATTCTGGGTTGAATAAGACTTTGGAACTTATCCAAAGATTCTACTATTGGCCAAAGATGCAAAGGGATGTCAAAAAATATGTGGAGAAATGCGTTGTTTGTCAAAGAGGAAAAGGAACTTCTTCTAATGTTGGACTCTATCAGCCTTTACCAATCCCAAACCAGCCATCAGAGTGTGTAAGTATGGATTTTGTTGTTGGTTTACCCAAGACCAAAATTGGATTTGATAGTATCTATGTTGTGGTAGATAAATTTAGCAAAATGGCCCATTTAATTCCGTGTAAGGTGACTCATGATGCTAGTCATATTGCTCATTTTTTTTCAAGGAAATCATTAGGATTCATGGTTTACTAATTAGTATAGTATCAGATAGAGATACCAAATTCATTGGACATTTTTGGAAAACTTTATGGCATAGATTGGGTACTAACTTATCTTTTAGCTCAACCTACCATCCCCAAATAGATGGCCAAATAGAGGTGGTCAATAGGAAACTTGGGAACCTTCTCAGATGTTTAACAAAGGAGTATGGACAAGCTTGGGATCAGATCATCCATCAAGCTAAATTTGGTTACAATGATAGTGTGAATAGATCAACCGATAAGAGTCCTTTTGAAGTAGTGTATGGGATTCATCCAAGAGGTGTGTTGGAGCTTAGAGACATTGGGAGTATGGAGCAAAGGAGTGGACATGTTGTTGGCATGGCTCAGTCCATGAAAGAGATTCATGAGAAGGTTAGGCAAGTTTTAGGAAAAAACTCTCAAATAATCAAGGACAAGGTGGATGAAAAGAGGAAGAATGTATAATTTGTTGTTAGTGACTTGGTGATGATTCATTTGAAAAAATAAAGGCTTCATAAAGGGGTCCCTAGTAAGCTTCAAATGAGGAGGATTAGACCTTGTAAGGTCTTGACTAAGTATGGGCAAAATGCCTATAAGATTGATCTACTAGGGGACATCGCTTTATCTCCTATTTTGAATGTTGCATACTTACTGCAGTATAAAGGTACACTTCTAGAGGAATACAGTAAAGTCTCAGAGATCTCTCAATCACTTTCAGACCTACCTTTACCACCTAAACCTAGATTTGAAGCCGAGAAGGTGCTGGATTCTAGAATCCTCAAGAAGACTAGGCATACTGCCTATATGAAGCATTTGGTTAAGTGGCACAACCTTCCAGAATCTTAGGCCACTTGGGTACCTGAAGCAAACTTTCCAAAGTTTGGAATTTCCCTCTCTTTGTTGCCTCAAGGAGTCACTTGACTTCTTTCTCATTGGGGGAGTATGGTGCTAGAGCACCTAGTTTTATTGATGCATTTTTCAAACTTTTGGAGTGATTGATCATGTTTGGGTTCAATGAATAAATAAAGGACTATTAAAAATTTGAAGTGTGTGGTTTACGATTATTTTTAGTTTTGTTGTCTCTTGTTTTAGCTTATATGCTCAGTTTTTGCCAAAGTGCCTTTGTAAGCCAAAAATGGCATCATTTTGCAAAATAGTATAAAACTCTTTGTAAGGCCTCATAAGGATTTTATACATGTTATTTTAGTGTTAGGGATCCATCCTAGGGGGTTTAGAGTGAGTAAATATGCATAAGTTTCAAAAATGCAAAGTGGAGCAAAAATTATCATTGTTGCTTGACAACTTTCTGCAACTTTTGGAGCAACTTTTAAAAAATGATCAAATCGGTAGTTCAGGAACTGATGTGTGGTTTTTTATGACCAAGGAGGCATATAAAATTCTTTTGAAATCATTTTAAATGGGTTGGAAGATCCAAGATAAAATTTTGAATAACACTTGAAGGCAATTTTCAGATTTTTACATAAAAACTTGTAATTTTGGTTATAGCAGTCCATACTAGATGGATTTATCTTGTTACTATCCTTTCATGGTGGTTTAGGTTTCATTTTTGTGGTTCTTAGTAAGTTTTTATAATCTTTCATAGTTCAGTATTACTGCTTTGTTTGTAAATTGTTCTGAACTTCACTGCTCTCAGTCTGAGCAAGGGATGAAAACCCTAGCAATGGCTCCAACTTGAAATCCCATTTTGTTTTCTCAATGGCCCTTGAAATTCAAGTAATGGATCCTCTATAAAGTGTGCATATCCATTTTGGTTCCTTCAAGGTTTCTTTGAAATAATTTTCTATGAACTCCTACGCGAGCTCTGTCATAGTCCGGCTAGGGAACTTGATATTAAGTGTACTTTTTCTTGTAGGGGTGATCAAATATTTATGTGCCAAGTGTTTGGCATGAAATAAGGAATCCTAATAGAGTCTCAATAGATAATGGAGGTATGAAAGGGTGTATGAATCAACAAACCCTATTGGAGAAGGCTCTTAACCCTTAAACCCTCAAGAGTCATTTTGGGGTCCATCCCTATACAAATGTATCAGGCAACCTAACATCCTGCATCTAAAATATTTTCCAAAAGGGCATTTGGATCACTAAATCTCTTACGAGGTCCTTTCTAAATTTTATGAACAATTGAACAAAAATCGTGAAGGTAGGGCTAAAAGGGTCTCTTAAGGCTACTATGCGTAGAAAATAGGAACTAATGAAAGCGATGGAGAAATGAAGTGAAATCAATCACAAAACCACATGATAGGAATTAATACACCATCTCAACATCCTATTATTCCCCTACAAGTGAATGTTGAATATTTTGACAACTTGATGGTTGGATTTACCCTGGTGAATCCTAGCCATGATCTTGAGTAATGGTAGTAAACAAGTTGATAGTGATCTTTCTAAAAGAGTTTAGTTGTTGGGATTAATATAAGAGAAGAGAAGGGTGTAAAAAAGTATGGAGGCCCACCATAACATCTTTTACCAACCTACTAATCAAGGTCCAACTCTTTGTGAGATCCTCCCTATCAAAAAAGTTTATGAAAGTAGGTGTTTGATGAGTATTGGCACGTCCTCCACAAAAATCATAAGTATCGAAATATTGAAAAACATCTTTTCAATGGGAAGGAAGAGACTACATCAAAGCCATGAAGAATGACACCTCACCTATGGAAGTTGGAATATAATAGAATTAATCATCAAGGTAATGTCATTCCATATAATGGTTTATGTTTGGAATTTGTATTTTTCTATCATGTTTTGTTTATTGATGATGTAATTGATGATCCTGAAGGTTGTCATGGCATGGATGACCACCTTTCAAAGGGACTAAAAAGTTATCCTGGACAATTTAATAGGTTTCCCTACTATGAGAAGCTACAAATTGTGTATTTATTTGATACTATGCATATTGGAAAGAATATAACAAAGACATTATGGAAAATATTGGATGGAAGGCGTGACAAAGAAAAAATGTCAAAATTTATAGTGACATTCAAGAATCCAATCATGCAATGAAAAATGTCATTCAATCAAATAGAAATGGAGACCAAATTAATATAAGTGCCCTTCCTTGGTTATTAACGGAGCACCAAAGCAATGCTATTAAAGAAGTCATATGAAAAAAATTCAATTTCCCACAAGATTTGCTACAAACATAAACAATCTCATATCAAAGAAAAGTGAATTTGGGCTAGGGATGAAAATGCATGATTGGCATACCTTCATTAAGGTAATTCATGTTCTTGTATATTTACTATATATTTGTATACTGCACAAGTACTTTTCATTGTCTTATGTTAGAAAACAATGAAAAGATCATTTTATAATTGTTGCAGTACTTTCTACATCTATCTCTCCTAGACCACTTCGACAATATTGTCAAGAAAGTCATATATGATCTTGGAAATTACATGAGGTAAGTAGTGGTGTTTGTTCAATTTGTTGTATAGATATTATATTTATGATTTGTTTTACTTATTATGTAATATATTGTATATTATTTTTTAAAGTCTCATTTGTATATTTTGTGTCTTTAATCTCTTCTAGGTGGTTGTCATCTGAAGAAATCCATAAAGAAGATATAAAATATTGGAAGAGAAAAATTCCTCATCTAATGTGTGAAATGCAAAAGTGTCTGCCTTCAACTTTTTCAACACTCAAGAACACTACCTCATACACCAAGTCGAGGAGATTGAATTGTGTGGACTTGTACACACTAGGTCAATTTGGATGGTTGAGAGGCACTTGAAATTTTTGAAGGCTTTGGTTCGACAAACAACACATCCTGAGGGTTCTATGGTGGAGGGATATATGGTATACTAGACTATGGTGTACATTACTTAATATCTTCCTAAGTTTGTAGCAAAGATCCATGTAGATCACATTTGGGATCCGAACCCCATTATCAAATTCGAAAGGGAGTACTTGATGGGGAAAGGTAGATTGAGGAAAGTGAGAGGTAACTATAAGACATTGTAGTTAACTAATTCTTAATCTTCAAAAAAAATCAGTTGTAAGTCGTCTATTTATTTTTTGTACAATTGGTCGAGAGTGGGATGCACTACATTTGTATATTGCAAACAATCTTGATTGGATGATGATATGGATTGAATGATGTCAACATTATGGTCACACATTAACATGGGAAGGTGTGTCTTCGTTGGTTAAAGAAGCTCATTGTAATGGAGATTCTAATGTTACGCAAAGGGAAAATAATATAGCATATGGTTTAAGATTTAAACAGGTATGTATAAATTTATTAATCACCCATATGTTTATCAACTCACGATGCAATAATTTTTACATGTTTGACATATTGCAGGTCAAACACCACAATGCTATGTGCTTCAATGGTCATACATTTTTACATCAAAAAGTTGGATGAGATGAAGAAAACTTGTGATTCTGGGATAACTGTAGTCTTTGAGGTGATCAATATTTCATCTAGAAATGACATACATCCTCAAGAGTCTCAAAATCAATAATATAGCATTTTGAATGATATACTTGAGTGTGACTTTAATTCCTTCAAATTAGTTATGTTCGTCATCAAATTGTGTTGGCATTTGCATGAAGATTGCATTAATGATATGTTATGTTATCATTGATTTCAATTGAACCGGTAGTGATATTGTTGTTATTGTTGATATTGTCTTATAACTGGTAGGAAGAGCTTTGTCAAGGTTATTGTAAACTAGTATGTAAGTTTGTGAGTTGAACTAGTAATCAGAGTAAAAGGTTAAACCCTTTCTATGTTATGTAACCGGTAAACCCTACCAGTTGTTTTTGTTAAATCATAACCGATTAAGGTTGTTGAATTGGCTATGTTGTTTTATGATCTGATGTTGAGTGGTAATGATTGTGACACGCAAGGTCATTGTATGAAGACAAGTTCAAGATGTCTTGACATGTTTGTTTGTCTAGAGAATGAGAAAAATTTATTGCATCTAATGCAAAGCGCCTGATGAGTTACTGAGCTTGATGAAGAGGTAATCAAGGAGCGGTTGAGGTTTTCTTGATTGATGTGTAGAGATATCTATGAAATCCAACGGTCATGCTTGTACCAACTTGTTTGTAATATCGATGAGAGGATTAGATTTTTTTTATGTTACTGACCTAATTGATTTGCATTTAAAGTCGATGAAGTTGTTTTATTTAGAGTTGGCAAGAGTTGATAGAAATCAGTTGAGTGTGTGATTGCCAAACCAGAGAATGATTATATAGTTTGAGTAAAGGTAGATAGAAGCTTAAATGGATTTGATCAAGCAAATGTGGTGATATTCAGACAAATCAAGAAATTCCTATTTTTTTCTAACAATTACAACAAGGTTGAAATCCCCTAACCGGGTAAGATCTAACAAGCTTGGTTACTTATTAAATCCTCTTACAAAGTGTTCCATTAGATTGGATTTTTAAATCCTCTACTGAGGTTACTCCTTATAGGGTATTTTTTTCTAATGAGGCATTTGTAGTCAACCCCTTAACCAGGTGATTCCTAACAGGATTAGTTCTTAACAGGACTTTTGTAAAATCTTTAACTAGCTTGGATCCTAACAGGGAGAACTTCAAAAGAGTTCAGATATTATCTTGTGACTCTCATCTCATCGTGGTTTTTACCTATTTGGGTTTTCCACATATAAATACTCATGCAATGTGGTGAATGTTTTTGTGGTTATGATCTTATGATTGATTTGATTAACTATTTCTGATAAGGCATGATAACCGAAAGCATTGAGAAGTGAAGTATTGACATATGATAAAGCATATGAATGTTTACAAGTTAAATGTTGTTTACTATTAAGTTGCTGGTACAGTCAATGGGTATTCTTATGAGTATTGATCTTGATAGTGGTATTTTTATTGATAAGATTCCTTTGCATGTTTGAGTTTGAGTTTGGGAAGTTTGTATCAGTTTTTCTAGTTACTGATTAATCCCCCCCCCTCTTAGTAATATACCAAATACTTATTCTTTCATCATACCATCAATTGGTATCAGAGCAATTCAGGTCCTCTAAGCCTAATAGCTTGAGGAAAAGATTTGCTAGATCATGATGAATAAGGAAGGTCTGAAGTTCAACAGAGAAAACTATAGGATATGGAGAGATAGAATGAAGATTTACATCAAGACTGTAGGAAATTAGTATTGGGATCATATAGATACTAAGTATATTACACCTAATGGAATTCTAACCGATGATCAGAAGAAAGATCAGAAGAAACAAAAACAAAAAAATCATCAAGCATTGGAGGCTATTATCAGTTCCCTATCTGGTGCTGAATATGTAGATGTTCATGGTCTTGAAATTGCATATGAAGTATGGAAAAAACTTGAAGAGATTTATAGTGGTGATGAACATGTTAAGATTGCTAAAGAAGAGAGTCTAAGAGGAAAGTTTGATGACATGAGGATGTCTGAAGGTGAGAATATCCAGTAGTATGGTCAAAGGATAAAAGAGAGAGTTGGTGAAATTAAGAATGCAAGAGGGAAAGTGGAAGATGCCATAGTAATCAGTAAGGTATTGTTGGCGGTATATATAAACTTACATTTTCATATCGCCTTATGGAGTTATGTCCCAAAATGGTACTTTGGTCGGGTTGTGTTTGTCGATTTTTCTGTGCAAATCAGTCTTCGTAGTCTTCTTTATTTAAGTTTCATTCTACTGAACCTGAACCTTGAACTTGAACCAAATGGGTTCAAGGTTCAAAGTTCAACGGGCGTCATGTTTAAGGTTTTTTTTTCCCTTGCATGGTTTTGTGAGTCTTTTTCACTATTTGTCGGTGTTTTGCATTAGTTGAACCTTGAACTTGAACCTTTCTGGTTTAAGGTTCAAAGTTCAATATTGGTCATGTATATGTTTTTGTGTCGCTGATTGTTCTTCAAGGTTCAAAGTTCAATGTTTGATTTCTTGTAAATCATATGACTTTTCATGAGATGGCGGCGTGGATTTTGAGGAATGGCTAAACAACGGTAGGAAAAGGGAATATTCTTTCTTAATGATTTAAAAGTTGTCATTAATAGCAAGTATGGCATGGGAATCCATGATTTTTAGATATGAAGTGACTTGTTATTAAATGCATGATGACGTGCGATCATTTCAAAGTAATGTCACATGAGTAAAGAGTAATAATGATAACTTATGGAAATCATGGGTAAGATTTTCTTGGTTTTTTAAATTGAGCAGTTGTTTTGTCTAAGATTATCATTTGTGAAACATAAGTTTTAAGGAGAGTTTTGGAGCAAAAGGGAAATAGACTGTGATAGAGGTTTTGTAGATGACAGAGGAAGGTATGTTCAACGAATTTCCTAATTGCTGTAGTTTTTAAAAGATCTGGATATATTATTTTGTTGCTTGTTTCTATTTTGCTTGTTTTCTGCTTTACTTGAAGTTGATTGGGGAAATATTACGGGTTAAACATGAGGCCAAATGTGCCTAAATTAGCAAGCTCTTCTTCCCTTGTGAGTTCCTTACCAGAGCTAGCAGATACGACTCTTGTTCAATTAGATTTAGATGTTTTCTTAGAAAGACTAAGGAACCCAGTTGTTGATTCTATGCTGAAAGACATTGCACAAAGTGGTTTATTGGAAGCGGTGAAATTTCCCCCAGCTGCCCCTTGTCCTAAGTTGGTTTTAGATTGCATGAATTACTATGACAAAGTTAACAGGTACATTAGGAGAAACAATGGTGAGGTTCTATTATCTATTGATAGAGAGACAGTAATGGTGGCCATGGGTATCCCACATCAGGAACCCTATGAGGATTGGACTATTGGAAAGTCTTATGGGATTTATTCTAAGAAGAAGCAGTATTACGGAACCATTATTACATGAAATTGGCTTTTGAGGTTTCACAAGGGTGGCTTAAGGCTACCAAGGCCATTAACTCGAAAGCATTTGATTCCTAGAATCAGGGATTTGGTAGTAATGTTGAGCAAAATTAGGGGAAATTCACACTCCTTCTATTGGGAGGACTGGATGTATTTCTTCATCCAAGTCACTCTTGACAAAGACCAGTTCATTGACTAGGGCACCATAATTGTAGAAAGGTTGCATGAGGGTTTGAGCAATTACCTTGGGATGTCAAATTTTTATATGTCTTCATATCTATTCTATATGTTAGCTTGTGTGAGGGAGTGGCTTGGACTGTTCCACACAAAATGGGTTCAAGGTATAAAAATTTATGAATATCACCCCCATTTGACCCAAAAAGGACATGTTGACAATTACCTCTACTGGAATGATATTTTTGCTAGGAGATTAACTTTTGAGTTACAAGGTAATTTGCACAAGAGAATGTTAGGTGAAGCTATTGAACTAATCAACATCTATGGTAGCTTCTTTACTCAATTCAATCACTTCACTTATATAAGGGTAGGAGGCTTTAAAGGTGAACCCTTTAGGTTACCTAGATATGTTTCAGACTATTGTGTTTTGATTGAAGTTTACAAGCAATTAGCCCATGTTGTAAAGGATTATGGTGAGGATTCTGGCACTAGTGGAATTTTTCCTATTGATTTAGGCCATTACAGTTGCAGGTCTATTTTTGATGCACTGAATCTTGAGTTAGAATTTAAGAGGTTTCATTTGAAAACCTTCGTGAAGAGAGATAATTTTGACAACAAAGGTTTTATTGCTCACTATGCGAAAAAGATAATGTTCGATCAACATGTCCCTCAGTTAGAAGATTACTGGGAAGACTGCTCAGATGAATTTGAAGTGAGAAAAAGGAATTAGTCTAGGTTAACTCTGAAGTAGATTCTCGATATGAAGTTGCAAATGGATACTTCTAGTGTGACTATTGATAATGCAAATGTATTGGATCTAGAATTCATGAAATGGGTATATAATGAACCCCTTATAGAGATTGATTGGAGTAGAAAGATGGAAGATAGTGTACAGGAACACACCTTCAGTATAATTCACAGAACAACGAATTGGATAAGGAGTTGCAGGTTTCATCCAGAAAAGGCAACCAATTCAAGAAATAAGGGTAGAAAAAGGGAGATTGTGAGCAAAACCCCTATTTTAACTAACATTTCTATTTCTGTTATAGGAAAGAAGCAAGTTAAGATTAAAGAGGAAAAACTTGACTCTAAAGGTGCACATTCCATTGGTGGCCGAGTTACTAGGTCAAGATACAAGAAGAACTTTCAGCCACCTACCACTCACCTCATTCTTGATTTGGACACCAAAGAAGTACAGGGCAGTATGACAACCCTTGTTTCTGATGCTAACAAAGTTGTAACCAATACTAATGTTAATGTCCAAGATTCACAGGGACTTGATGTTCTGTCTAATACAGATAATTCTATGCTACTAACTTTAGGAGGGCCTTTGTCCATGTAATCCAGGGATCTAACTATGGCTCCTAAATGGCTAAGTGATTCAATTACCAAGAAAAGGAATGTTGTGCCTATTTCTATGTCCATGGAAGATGTTGTGAGTAAATGTCTAGGGAGAGCTACTCAGCCAAAGCGGCTAAAAATGGAGACCATGATCAGTTTTGATGAAGGCACAAAACATTGGACTGCAGATATTGCTAAGCCTACATCTGATAATGATGTTGTCAGTGCCTCAATGACTGATTATACTATTGACTGGAATGATTCAGGGGTAGGAACTAGAGTGGTTGATGTGAAACATTTAGAGACTTCAACCAAAAGGATTATCTCCCACACTTGGAAGGCTGAAAAGGATAAAATAGAGTTGAAATAGAGTTTAATGCAAATGGCCCAATACATCCATGCTCTGCAAAATAGTCTTCTACCTTTGTCGCAAAGCTTTGTTCCCTTTCGTTCAAAATCCCCTGGTAATCAGAAGTTCTTGGATGAGGTTCAACGGAAAAACATGATCGCAGAGATTTTCTCTGAGTGGCTCACATCGATTATGCATCAAGGAACTAATTATATATCAGATTTAGTTCAAATTTTCAAGGATGCCAATGATGTTACCAAGGAACTGGATGCTGACTTAATCACATGGCAAAAAGAAAAGACTAAATGGGCAATAATTTCAAAGAAAATGCACAATATTCAATGCTATGTCTTAATGAATTTCCTTGCTGAAAGACAAGTGTTGGGTTTAGATGATGATATAACATTCATATGCAAGGAAAGTATAGAATGGTGCAATCAAATCATTGACCAAGGTCATAATGAGTCTATCAGTCTGTGAGGTGAACTAACAACCCTGAGAACAACCATGCAAAAAGATCTGTGCTGTGTTGATGTTCAGCTGCTTAAAGAGGATAGCCAGACTCTAGAAGATACAGTAGAAATGGTTAGTCTTTTCGGTAGCTGTATTAAGAAGATTAAGGTGGAAAAGTCCTTAGCCATGGAAGACTTTACAAAGATTGCAAAAGTGGAGTCGATGCTTATAGTATGTCTCGATCATTTGGACTCTCACAAGTATAAAGTGCAGCTGGTGAAAAGGAAAAAGAAACTCTAGAAGCAAAGGGTAATTCATATCAGCCTGCCACATGTGGTGGTAATCCAAGAATTCTGAAGGGTTCATCGGGAGTGAAGTGCAACGAAAGTGGTTATGGTGTCCGCCCAGAATAGCAATCTAGACAATCCAGCTGAAACTGAGTCGATCACATGACTAGCACTGTTGGTAGTTGTATGCCAGCATATCTAGCTTTCTTTGATTTTATGTTATGCAGTTAGAACAGTTTCTCATTAACTCACTTGGAGTTAATTTTTGCCTTGGGTTGAACTATTGGGTTTGGTGGCCTATTTATAGACTTTGTAATGACTTTATGAAGTTCTGCTAAGTTTTTGGAAGACCATCTCTTTAATTTTGGTTAAATACTTAATGTACTTATTGAAAGTTGATGATCATCTTTGAATGAAAATCGAATGACGGTTTGTCTTTGGCTTCAAATCTGTGTGTTTGGTGTTTGAAATTTGATATCTGTTAGAATCTATTTCAAGAAAGAATCTATCATAGCTTTCCATATGTGTAGAAAATGTCACTAAAATTCATCTTAAAAGGTTTTCATTTTGTTTTAGTGTACATGTGAAGTCTGTCAGCTTTATGCAAAGAATTATATATATGAATCAATGCTTGTGTTCATTTGGTATTGACTGGTGAATACAATTACATTTTTATACTTTCTGGTGAAAAGTATAATATTGGTTGTATGTAATTTGGAGATGATTGAATATTTATTAAAGGGAGTTGTACCTTAATTCAAAGGTTAATCAATATGACATTTTCCCAATTGTATGGTGAAATTTGTCTCTCATTCCTTGGGCTAAAGGGTATAAAAGTTAAATAAATTGTGAGAGACAAATCTGTTTACCAACAGGTACTAAGAACCCTACTAGCGGTCTATGCTATTTGAGTTGCAGCTACATAGGAGCTAAAGTCCATTGACAAAAATAAGGTAACTCTTAACTCCATAATTGGCAAGCTTACTGCTTTTGAATTAAATTGTTATGATGGTAGTGTACAGGAATCTGAGTCTACATTTAGAGCTTCTGTTTCTAACCCATCTGTGAGAAAAATTAGAGATACTAGTCATGGTTGTGAATCTAGATCCAGTAGAAATGTTGATGATGAAGACAATTTAGTGGAGCTTGAAGCATTATTGGCAAAGTGGTTGCCTAGAGGAACTAGTAAATACAGAGGTAAATTAACTTTAAAATGTTTTGCATGCAACAAGATTGGTCACATAGCGGTCAATTGTCCTAATGGTGAAAATAAATACAAGAGAGATATATTCAAGAAGTATAAGGGTAAAGGCAAAAGAGATTGTCTTATTGTTATTGATGGTGGTATCACTGATGAAGAATCTGATGATGATGCTAGTGAAGATATTGTGTTTGTAGCTATTAAGGAAGAGATATCAGACCAGAAGGCATTAGTATCCAAGATGGATAACTCTGATGATTGGATCAGTGATAGTGGTTGTTCACATCACATGACTGGTTATCAGAGGAAATTTCTTTCCTTGAAAGAATTTCATGATGGTGTTGTTAGATTTGGCAATGACTCACCCTGCATGGTTAAAGGTAAAGGAGTTATTTCTCTTAATGGGAAGAGCAGTACAGATGATGTCTACTGGGTTGAAGGACTAAAGCACAATCTCTTGAGTGTGACACAATCTCTTGAGTGTGGCACAACTCAATGACAAAGGATATCCACTGGATTTTAAAAATGGTATGTGCAAAATTTTTGGCAACAAAGGTGAATTGATTGCAACTAGGAAACAAACTAAAGGTAGCCTGTTTCATCTTAATTCTAAAGTTTGCAACTATTTTATTGCTAAAATAGATGATAATTGGCTTTGGCATAGGATATTTTGTCATATAAACTTTGATAACATTGTTAAAGTTAGTAAGTCCAAGACTGTAAGAGGTTTTCCTCAGTTAGACAAACCGGTTAGTGCTCTTTGAAAATAATGTTAGTTAGGAAAGATGAGTACTTCAACTTTCAAAAGAAAATCATTCTCAGTGGAGAACTTGCTAGATTTCATTCATGTAGATCTTTGTGGACCAATAAGACTAAAACTAATTCAAGGTGACAGATATTTTATGATTCTCACTGATGATTTCTCAAGGATGATGTGGGTCACATTCTTGAAGGAGAAGACTAAATCTTTTGGTAATTTCAAGGCATTTAGGGCCTTAGCAAAGAAAGAGAGCAGTAAGAAGATAAAATGTATGAGGATAGATCTAGGTGGTGAATTTACTTTTGAGGAATTCACTAGGTAATGTGAAGAGAATGGTATCAAATAGCCGCTTTCTGCACCAAGGACACCACAATAGAATGGTATCACAGAAAGGAACAACCGGTCAATTGTTGAAGCTACTAGGACAATGTTGATACAAGGAGGTGTAGAAATTTTTTTTTGGAGAGAACCTATTAGCACAGTTGTCTACACAATGAACCAAGTTCTGGTAAAGAGAGGTAAGGAAAAGACTCCTTATGAATATTGGTATGAAAGATCACCCGATGTTAGTTATTTTAAGATATTTGGAAGAAAATGTTTTATTAAAAGAGGTGATTACATTAGCAAATTTGAGGCTAAGAGTGATGAAGGTATATTTCTTGGCTATTTCACCAAGAATAAGGCCTACAAATGTTTTAACTACTGGACACAGAGAATTGTTGAGAGTGCTGATGTTCGAGTGGATGAATTTCTTGAAGTCTCAGAAGGAACTAGTTAAGAGAAAAAGGATGAAGATCCTTGCATTTTGTTTTTGGAACCAGAAACTATGAAATCTGAAACTGGCAAAGCAAATTCTTATGCACCAGTCCAACCAGAACAGGTAAATTCAGAAGAAGATGATGACAATGAAGAAGTTGAACCTGAAGATAATGATCATGTTATTCCTAGATATGTGAGATTGAATCACAATCCTGAGTAGATTATTGGAGAAAAGGATGTTGGAGTTCTAACAAGAAGAAGAATCAGAGAGAATTCTTGCATGATCTCCACCATTAAACCAAGAACTACTAAGGAGGCATTTGGTGATGATTATTGGGTTAAAGCTATGGAGGAGGAATTGGATCAAATTGAGAAGAATGACACTTGGACCCTAGTACTCCGACTGGTGAATAAGAATGTTATAGGTACAAATTGAATGAAAATGGTGTTGTAGTTCGCAACAAGCTAAGATTATTTTGCAAGGGTTAAGCACAAGAAGAAGCAGAAGATTATGGAAAACCTTTTGCACCAGTAGCAAGACTAGAAGGTGTCAGAACTTTACTTGCATTTGCGACCCATAAAAAGTTCAAGGTATATCATATGGATGTTAAGTTTGTATTTTTGAATGGGATATTGGAAGAAGAGGTATACATAAAAGAGCTAGATGGTTATGCTTTGACTGATGAGAAAGACATGGTATGCAGATTGAATAAGGTTTTATATGGATTAAAGAAGGCAGCCAGAGCATGGTATGAAAGGCTTCATACACATCTAATGAAGATAGGCTTTTTGAGAAATAGTGATGATAGTAACATATATCTCAAGTCTAAAGGAGATGAAATACTGGTCAATGAATTATTTGTTGATAATATTATATTTGGAGGTAATGATGTCATGAGCAACAGTTTTGTAGATGAAATGAAAAATGAGTTTTAAATGTCTTTAGTTGGGAAAATAAAAATTTCCATAGGCTTGCAGATACAGCAAATGAAGAATGGTATTTTCGTTACATAGTCTAAGTATGTAAAAGAGGTTTTGAAGACTTTTGGCATGAGTGATTGTAAACCAGTTGCGACACCAATGGTTACAGGTTGCAAGTTGTCCAAGGAAGATGAATCTAAGTCTGTTGATGAGAAGGAACACAGGTCAATGATTGGCAAATTGCACTATGTTGTTCACAGCAGACCGAACATAGCCCATGTGGTTGGCATAGTTGCTAGATTCCAAAAGAATCCTAAGGAGACACACTTGATAGAAACCAAGAGAATATTTAGATACCTGAAAGGTACTATTGACTGTGGATTATGGTATCCATATGGAGGAAACTTTGATTTGAAGGCATACATAGATGCTGATTGGGCAAGAAATGTTGGTGACCGGAAAAGCATAACCGGTGGAGTAGTTTTTCTTCAAGGAAGGCTTGTTTCATGGAGTAGTAAAAAGAAGAGTTGTACTTCACAATCTACTATTGAAGCTGAGTATGTTGCAGCTTATATGAATTGCACACAAGGTATTTGGATGAGGCACATTTTGGAAAGTTTTAAGATGAAGATTTCAGAACCTATAAAGATTTTATGTGATAACACAAGTGCCGTAAATATTTCCAAGAATCTAGTTTTGCATGCACCAACCAAGCACATTGAATTGAATTATCATTTCTTGAGGGAAAAAGTTTAGAGAAAAGATGTTATCTTAGAGCATGTTTCTACCAAGGAGAAGCTTGCAAATATTTTTACCCAACCTCTGCCTAAGACTACTTTTGAGTATTTTAGAAGTTAGTTAGGGGTTTTCTCTCTTCATGAAGTTACTTGAACATGATGTTGATTGCATCAGTCCCTGAATCACTTGCAAAAATTTACAAGGGTTGATGAAGAAGTGGATGTATTCTATAGCGAGAGCATCAAGTTACAGTATGTTGTTGATGCATAGTGAAAATTTGACATTACATGTTTTACTTTCAATTTGGCATTGATGTCAAAGCGGGAGAAGAATTATGTGATTATGGGAAGGAAAACCAGTGATAGACTCAAGACAGAGAGAGCATGTGAATACTTAGTAATATAAACCAGGATTCCTATTCACAATCACAACAACAAGCAATGATGTTGATATTTTATATTACCATCAATGCCAAAGGGGGAGATTGTTGGCATTTACATGAAGATTACATTAATGATATGTTATGTTGTCATTGATGTCAATTGAACCGGTAATAATATTGTTGTTATTGTTGCTATTGTCTTATAACCGGTAGGAAGAGCTTTGTGAAGGTTATTGTAAATCGGTATGTAAGTTTGTGAGTTGAACTGGTAATCAGAGTAAAAGGTTAAACCCTTTCTATGTAATGTAACTGGTAACCCTACTAGTTGTTTTTGTTAAACCCTAACCAATTAAGGTGGTTGAATTGGTTATGTTAGTTTATGATCTAATGTTGAGCGGTAATGATGGTGACATGTAAGGTCATTATATGAAGACAAGTTCAAGATGTTTTGTCGTGTTTGTTTGTCTAGAGAATGAGAAAAATTTATTGCATCTAATGCAAAGCACATGATAAGTTACTGAGCTCGATGAAGTGGTAATCAAGGAGTGGTTGAGGTATTCTTGATTGATGTGTAGAGATTGTTATGAAATCCAACAGGCATGCTTGTACTGACTTGTTTGTAATCTCAATGAGAGGATTAGATTTTTGTTGTGTTACCGACCTAATTGATTTGTATTTAAGGTCGATGAAATTGTTCTGTTTAGAGTTGGAAAAAGTTGATAGAAATTAGTTGAGTGTGTGATTGTTGAATCAGAGAATGATTCTGCAATTTGAGTAAAGGCAGATAGAAGCCTAAATGGATCTGATCAAACAAATGTAGTGCTATTCAAATAGATGAAGAAACTCTTGTTGTTTTCTAACAATTACAACATAATTGAAATCCCCTAACCGGGTAAGCTCTAACAAGCTTGGTTACTTATTAAATCCTCTTACAAGGTGGTCCGTTAGATTGGATTTTCAAATCCTCTATTGAGGTTAGTCCTTATAGGGTATTTGCTTCTAACAAGGAATTTGTAGTCAATACCTTAACCGGGTGATTCCTAATAGGATCAGTTCTTAATAGGACTTTTGTAAAATCTTTAACAGGCTTGGCTCCTAACAGGGTGAACTTCAGAAGAGTTCAGATATTATCTTGTGAGTCTTATCTCACCATGGTTTTTACCTATTTGGGTTTTCCATGTATAAATACTTGTGTCATGTGGTGAATGTTTTTGTTGTTATGATCTTAGGATTGATTTGATTAACTATTTATGATAAGGGATGATAACCAGAAGCATTGAGAAGTGAATTATTGCAACCTTTTTTGTTAATATTTTAGTGCATGTAGTCGGTGGTGACCAAGTGGAGCATGATTCGAGTAGACAACATTAGGAACGTGATGTTCCCCAATCAGGTAAAGAGGACCATTGGTATTCCTTTAAACAAATTTAATTGCAATTGGTGTATTGATTAATGTAACCTTTCATATTTAAACTCCAAAGGATCTAGAGGGTGTTTAGCATGTTAAGGTTGAGGCTAGACAAAATGATGTGGAAGATGATGTCGCCTCATTGGGTAAAGAGAACCATAGTTATATTCTTTAAATTAATGAAATACTTGTAACAATAATAAACATTTAAATTTAACCCATTTATTTGTTATTGCAGATGACCTCCCTTTGGTTCAGTGTCCTCATCCTTTGTATAGGACTGGGCATACATCAAGATCATGAGCAGAGGGTAGAACAATTGAAGATGGGGGAAATGATGAAGAAAATAAAGCTCCACTTAGTTTTTACATAGCTTCCAAAAAAAAAATGATTGTAATCTACCTTATTTGATAATGACTAATTTTTATGTGTTAATGAATGTAATTATGTGCTAATGAATGTTCATGAATGATATTTGTTAATGAATATTAATGAATGTTGCATGTTAATGAATGTTAATTAATTTTATGTGATAATGAACATTATGTGATAATGAATAAATGCTATATTTTAATAATGGATGAAAGAATGAATGAATGTTAGATGTTAACGGGGAACTTAGAGTGATGTTAGGGGGGGGAGGGGCCAAATGAGCTTCCACCTTCACATGGTTGGCCTTGTTAAGTAGAGAATATTAAACTATTCTTGAAACAAAGCGAAGCTTAATAAGATAACATACTTTTCAATAGTTCATTATGTTGCGCAGTTAATCTTATTGAATATTGTATATTGAATCTTAATTGGGGGGTCCAACAAAGCCAACATGAACAACAACACCACAAGTTGCTAAGTATAATGAAATCCCATATTATCTTGTATGTACACTAACACTATGAGTTTCTTCTAGTGCTAATATGCATGGCACGACTGAAAAAGTTTTGAATATGCCTCATCCTTGTAAGTTTTTTAATTAGTTGACATTTTATTTAGCATTTTTAAATTTTCCTTATCATTTTAAGTCTGACCAAATTTATTTGGGATTTATTGTTCTATTTTTTTACTATCTGCCAGACATTATTGATACAAGGACTTGCATTGCATCCATTTTTCAATTAGGTATTATAAAGGGTAGGTTGTATCTATAAATGTCTCTTTGAGTTCATCTAAATTTAATAATTGTTACCTCACATCTCGTTATTGCTGCAACGGGGATTATGGCCAACATAGCCTTTGATTGCAACCTCTCAGTGCCATAGAGTCTCTTTGTTCTTAAAATCGTAGTGGACTATTAGGTACATTCCCTCTTTTACACTCCAAATTGTAGTGGTCAATGCACATGACCAAATTTCCTTTGACATCTATAGGATAGTATTAAGTTTTAAGTAATTAGAGGCTTTTGAGGCATATTTGGCTAGTATTTATTTTTCTGGGATATGATGGTTATGTTTTAAGTCATCTTAAGATGATCTCAATGAGTAATCATTTCACTAATGACATTTTTTTATTTTTCTTCATGAATGTTGGCAATTTTTACAAGTTAAGAGACCCATTGAGCACATACGCACCCTTCAACATTTGTTAATAGGGGGAGGAACAACTCTTTCTAATGCTAAATAGGATATAGTGAAATGCACAATGACCCATTTGTAGGTCTCAACCTCCAAGAGACATAATTAAGATGGTTGAGTCATCTATGTGCATGTTAGACAACCACAATCTATTAGATGCTTGAATTAACATATATTTAGAGGAGCGCACATCAAAAAGTTGCTACCTCCTAGAGGTAGGAATAAAATGCATCAAAGTAGCCTTGTAAATTCATTACTTTGTTAATATAATACTTGATCTCTCTAACAAAAATTCATTATGCATAGTGATTATGACAGCTAATAGTTCTCATTTGATGATCATTTAGGTCAAATTTTGATCTAAAAAAACTTATCACAAAAGGGGTCATGAACTATCCTCATTCACAGTCAAACCACACTATAGTTGAGATATCAAAGCTTTCAATCACAGGAAAGATATAGCAACAATAATGTATATGTCAACTTTAAGAGAATGAGTTGTGACAATAGAAGTCATATAAAGTTAGAGACCAAGAGTTGCAAGTCAAACCAAAATCCCTAGATCCATAGATGATACAAAGAGCGGTCAAATAACTCTCCATGAGTGTAGATAGTTAGCAAATCACAATGATGAAGGCTTTTTAGTGGTGAGATAATTAAAACAATATTAGAAAATACTTAGATAAGAGATCATTTTTAAAAGATGACAAGTATGTCGTCATACTCATTGTATGTGACAATAAGTACATTCACTATTGCAAATATAGTTGAGTAGGAATTTTTGTATCAAATCAATATAAATACTATCATATGCTTATTGCAAAAGCCATACACCTGAGCCAATATTCATAGTGATAAAGGAGTCCTTCAAAATTGGCAACATAGAGGATATAGACTATCAAAGTTTCAAATAGTGGAAGGCATGCATTCAAGGTAGCTCAAATAGAAGAGATTTGATAGAGCACAAGCCATGATAGAAAACTAGAGACAAATCCCTGTATCGGGCATAGTTAAGAAGAATAATGCCCTAACAAGCTCTAATTATTTGCTTGAATTGATCAAAATATTACTACATTATTAGCTGATAGGCTACATTTTGTGTGGGGTTTTGACCTGAAACTTGTCTCATGCTGTAAAACAATTAATGGGTTGATGTGAAACTATCAACTTTCAGTATTCATTATATGACTTTTTGTATTTTTTTTAAAAATTAAATAAACGTCATAATTATGATGCCCTCTATATTTGCACCGACGAATATATAGCTAGGAATACAACATCCTCATCGGTACATAGTTCCTGGTTGCTAGCAAACAACATTGACATTCAGATGGAACTCAACAAAAACATCCGATGAGGATGTTGTATGCACGATGACATTCTATCAATGGATGAGCGGTCAGGGTAGGACATGCCAATGAAATACATCGGCGGGACTTACACTAGCTGTAAAGGGAACATTTTGTCTTGTCGATAGCCGATGAGGCTATCGGTAAGACATACACTAATGGAGACTTCATGGTTTCCATCGGAATTGCAATGTTGGCGAGCACCATTAGAGTATCAGACAATAAGTTTTTGATGGCTACGTTTGTCAGCAGTCCGATGAAAAATAGTCAGAATTCTGACAAGCGGTTGTCAAAATTGAGCCCCAAATGTACTAGTGAGAAGGTAGAGCAGAAGAACTTAATTGAGATAAGTTTTACTGAGCTCATGATGATGGTTACATAGAAGATGATGAAGGAAGGATCTGTGGATAAAGGAATTATTGATCAGTCAATTCCAATTTTGCATAGACTTGTCCCGAAGTGCCATTTTGACAAAGGAGCAAGCCCATCCGGCAAGGTTAAAATAATCACAAAGCACATCTCTATGGAATTTCAACCTTTACAATAGATATCTAACGGACAAGCATTGGAGAGTTTTACACAAGCTAAGAGAGCTACACTTGATTAGATGATTGAGTCAGAGAAGAAATAAATTAATGATAAGCTGAAGTTAATTGATAATGTTTTTTAATAAAATATACTAATATTTACAGAGTATGTTGTAACACTAGTTTACTTATAGATGATATAGATAAAGCGATTACATATTTCTAGGAGAAAATTGTAGGTATAGTTAATTCTTTTGATGGCTCAAATTCTTTGACTACATCTATTGATGGCCAGATTTTGGTATTGGAAGCTCAAGTTTCAGCTCTTGAGAGGGAAAAAGATAAAATCATTAGGAGAGCTAAAGGGCTCAGAGGATTGGTGAGTTCCTGGTTACACTCATTAAGTGTACATAAGAAGGAATGCATTGATATGGTTGGTAAGCCCACACCAACAAAGCTTAAGGATAAAGAGTCATATTCTCACATGCGCAATTGACTTATATCTATTTCTGACACATTCAAATCAGGTTGGGATACCTATCTAGAGATTTTGGAGAAAGGATATCTGAAAATCTTCAAGTATATTCAGCTCCAGTAAGGTATTTTGGGACATTCTTTGTTTAGACTTTCATTCTTTGTCCTAGTTTTTGGTATTTTTTTGGCATTGATGTCAAAGGGAGAGGTATAGGTGAAAAATATATTCTTGACTTCGAGAGATATGGAGTATTTTTTTTAGATCATGATCACAGATGGATATTCAGCTCAGGGGGAGTGGTCTCGAGGTGAAATCGACAGATGGAAACCATTATCATTTTTCACATGAGTGTTCCCATCAATGCCAAAGGGGGAGATTGTTAGCAATTGACACTCGTTTTATTGGTTTCAATATGTTTTCATTGATGGCAACATGTTCCAACTTTCATTCCTTGGTTGGTTGTTCACCTATAGAAACTTCATCGGCACGGACATCGACACCGATGGGTATCTTCACCGGTAGGAAGGATTTGGGTACCAACATTGTAGGCCAACATGACTCACATTCAGGATACCGATATAGGAGGCCGATATCATTTGGGAGATCTAGCAATCAACAATTTATTTTGATATTTTTGTATATATGTAATTGAGTCGACATGTATATTCATTTTTTAATTATCTATGTAAGCCGACATAAGGCATGAAAGATTGTAAGGGTATATAGGTTAGTTGATTCGATCATTTTGTGATATGTCAGGTTATGAGATATGAGAGTAATATTTGTAATGCGAGGAATGTTGATTATGTAAGAGGTTATTCCGATAAGGGTTTAGGGTTGCAGAACTAGAACAAATAGAGCTTGAACCATAACTCAATCAGGCATAGCAGATGCATTATATGAGTTCAGTTTTATGTTTTCATATTCAGAGTAACTATAGTCAGTGAGACTCTTTTGTGATGAGTAATGTGCTCTAGGTTGTAAGCCTTCTGCAAGTGCAGTTTCCCATATTATGTAATATATTTTCATATGGCAAGTGGATTGATATTGTGGGTCACAAATCCAATTGTGGTTTTTCCTCTTTGCAGTTTTCCACATATAATTCTCTCTGTTATGGTATTCATTTGTGTGTTTGGCTTATTGATTGCTTTACTTCTTTCAATCTTATGTGTACTAGTTTACTGAGTTGGTGAATGCATGGTTTAATAAGGTTAAAAATGCATATTCTGGTAGAAAACTTATTCCCCCCCCCCCCTCTCAGTGTTCTTGGATTCCAACATATTAGTTTGAGTTATGAGATCCATTATTGCGGTTAGTTTTTAAGTTGTTAAGTGTTGATCAGTGTTTTGGATTTTTCTTTGCATTGCTCCATGTTGAAATATCCTAGTTTATGAATTTGGAAGAGTGTTTGGGACATTTCGGTGTATCCTTAATCCAGATGGTTCATGATTTGGAGGTCTACAAATGAATCTTTCAGTTTGACATTCATTGCAGTTAGTGTTCTTGAAGTTCGGTATAATGATGATGAAGATTATAGTAAGTTTTGTTGGTGCAGTTATTTTTGTGGTAATTCATGATTCTTGTGGATGTTTCTAGATCATGTTGTATTTATGTTGGTGATCCGCATTGATCGGTGAGCATGGTATTGATGGCATTCCTTGATCTAGTGGTGTTCTTTATGTTCTTGGCTAACATGATGATTGCAGTGTGTTGGAGATGTTCGAGGCATAATTCTTGGAGGTGTTGAGCCAACCTTGAAAGTTAGGTTGATGATATGTATAAATATATGTAATACTTGTGTGTGAGAGGTATATGTGTGTGTGAATAATGCTTTGATCTTTCAGAAGCAATGAAGTAGTGTGGAGAAGTGTGAAGAAGTGCAAAATAGAAAAATATGTGTTATGTTCTTAACTGGAACTATAACGAGGCATGAGGAGATGTTATTCTATCAGTTCATGATCTTTTAGATATAATCCGAATATCTTTGTAAGACTATGAGTCTTCCCTAGGTTGTAGCCCTTTTTTTATTTTTGAGCAGTGAGCTCTAAGCAGTGTGCCTGAATGCATGTGCATTCACCATTGTAATATTTCATATACTTCTAACAGGGTATCATCATAATGTGGGTAGGTTCCCACCGTGGTTTTTCCCTTGATTGGGTTTTCCACGTAAAAATATTGGTGTTATGTGTGTTATTGGTGTGGTGTTGATTTATGTTGTTAATTATCAAATCTCAAATTGTGTTTGAGTTAAGAAAAGAATTTGAGAAAACTGATTCACCTGCCCCCCTCTCTCAGTTTTTTGCCTTGTTGTCAACAATTGGTATCAGAGCAGGTTCCTCTGAAGAAGCTTGATTGCTTGAGGTGATCCAGGATGGCAACTTATAAGAAGGATAGTTCGAGATTTGATGGATCAAACTACACTCTTTTAAAAATCTAGATGGGTTGTCACTTGAGATGGATTGGTGAAGATTACTGGAAAATTACTAAAAATATGTATATCATTCCTCTGAATTGTCCTTCCACTCTGAATGAGATAAAGGAAGTTTAATACAATATTAGAGCTAAGGAAACATTGTTGAGTGCCTTGATTGATTCTAAAATGACTAATGTGATGGATTTGTAGAGTGCTCATGAGATCTGGAAGAAGTTGGGAACTTTGTATGAAGGTGACAGTCATGTGAAGATTGCCAAGTTGAAGAGCTTAAAGGGAAAGTATGAGTTGTTGAAGATGAGAAAAGTTGAGAACATTAAATCCTTTTTGCAGAAAGTGAATGAGATTGTGTGAAATATTAGATGTGTTAGTGGAATATTGGAAGAATCAGAGATCGTTGCTAAAGTGTTGAGATCCTTGCCTCTTGATTAAAAACACAAAGCTACTGCTATTGACGAGATCTAGACCATGACTAATGTGACTAGAGACATGTTGATTGGTAAGCTTGTTGCCTTTGAATTGAGTGAGTTTGGTGAATCTCTTCTTAAGACTTAATCTATATTCAAAGCTACTATTTTCGGAAAGCAAAGATATGGTCCAGGAGAAAGTTCTTCAAGAAGGGTATCTAGATACGAGAAGGAGATGAAGGAGATGGAAGAAGAAGAAAAAGAACTTGAGGAGCTTGAAGCCCTTATTGCCAGGAGATTGCCTAAAGGAGCTAGTAAGTATGAAGGGAGATTGCCTCTTAAATTCTTTTCAAGTAATAAAATAGGACATTTTGCTTCAAGGTATCTGGAAATAGTTCCTAAGAAGTAGTACAAGCCTAAATATCAGAAGAAATATTATTATGTTATTAATGAAGGTGTGATAGATGATGAATCTGAGAAAGGAAATTTAGGTGATGATGAATGGGTATTTATTTCCATCAAGGAAGATGATCTAGTGCCTATTGATTCTGCTAGCTGCATTAATGAGGAGAAAGCATTGACTACTAAAGTTGAAGAGAAAGATGAATAGGTTATTGATTGTGACTACTCTCATCATATGATAGGTGATAAGAGTAAGTTTGTGAGTATGGAAAAGTATGATGGTGGTGTAGTAAGATTTGGTGATGACAAAGTTGGTATAATCCATGGTAGAGGTTCCATTTCTCTTAATGGTAAGAACAATACTGACAATTTCTTGTATCTAGAAGGTGTAAAGAATAATCTTTTGAGTGTTGGATAGATGGTTTACAAGGGATATGACTTACAATTAAATAATGGAAAGTATAGAATCTTAAGTGGTTCCGGAATTGAGATTGCATCAGGGACAAAGACTAAAGGTAATATCTTTCACTTGAATGTTGGTGGTAAAAGTTTTTTGATTGCTCAAATTGATGAAATTTGGTTATGGCATACGAGGATGTGTCATTTGAATTTTTATTGCATGGTTAAGATAAGTTCTACATAGGTAGTGAGAGATCTTCCTAAGTTGGTAAATCCTACTAATTAGGTATGCAAGGAATGTCAGTTAGGGAAGCAGACAAGAGTTACTTTTAAGATTAAATAGTATTGTTCTAATGAATTATTGGATCTTGTGCATACTGATTTGTGTGGTCATTCTAGAGTGAGAAGCTTGAAGCGAGACATGTATTTCATGTTATTGATTGATGACTATTCAAGGATGATGTGGGTTACTTTCTTAAGGGAGAAGTATGAAGCCTTGGAGAAGTTCAATATTTTCAAATATTTGACAGAGGAGGTGAATTCTCTTTCGGTGAGTTTAATGTATTTTGTGAAAAGCATGGAGTGAAGAGACAATTATCTACACCTATAACTCCTCAATAGAATTGTGTTGTCGAGAGGAAGAATAGAACTATTCAAGAAGATGCTAGAACCATCATGTTGGAAGGAAACATTTTGCATATCTATTGGAGAGAAGTTGTTAGTACTGTTGTTTACACTTTTAACTGGGAGCATATCAAAGGTGATACCGATAGGACTCCTTATGTAAGCACAAAGAAAAAATTAAATAAAACTAAATAATGTAAGAAAAAAGAAAAGTAAAATAAATAACAAAAAGGGACTCCATTTTTTCCAAATAAAAATGGGTATGTGTGCATGGAACAAATTTGGAATAGCCCAAGCAAAAATTTGATATATTCAAGTCATGAAGCATGCTTGGGCTACCCCCTGTTGCTATTTTTTGACATGATGAAGTGAATACTACTAGAACATGATCCCTTTGATAAATAACTCAATTTTGAAGCTTTATATGACCCGCCAAGACTAAAAATTACCCTCTTAACATAATCGCTTTGCTCATCATTGGGAAAACTTCCTAATTCAAAATAATTAATTATCACCATCATTATTATGGTCATCTAGAACTTCACTTCATTTCCATGTTAAGCAACAATACTTTATCATATCCCATTTATTTTTTCAATCATTTTGTTATTATTAATAACTATTAGTATCTCTCCATTATTTCACATGCCATTCCTCTAACATACTCCATCAAGACCACCATATTCTATCATGCTATCTTGTTTCGTAATGACATCTTCATTTGGACATCATGTTAAACATATTATTTTACCTTTGTCCCCTTTTCTCCTTTTATTTATATTTGTTTCTACATTATTCCTCTCATTCACAAAAAATATCACCATGATCAATATATCTTAGTGCATCTTTCTTCATGTTATCAAAGAAATTTCTTGACAAATTTTGTATCTCCTCGATGATTTCCTAGCATACACCTACAACCACCAATGTGGATTTTCATTGTAAAACTATATTCATCATAATACCACCAAAATAATCATAACCATAATAATCATAATGCAATAATTTTATTATCTACAAAAATATTAATAAAAAACATTGATCCACTAAAACTATTTTTTATTTTTATGGACACCCTAAGTATCAATATCCTCTCTCCTCTCCCTCCCTTGTATCTCTCCACATCCCTCACATCCATTCATTATCCTCTCAAACATGATTTACATTTGAGATACCACCTAAGTCTTCTCAACTTTCCTACTTCCTTGAAGGACTAATCCACTTATTTATTTTATTTAAATTATTTTTCTAACTAGGACATCTTTCCACCTTATTAGGTGCCTATATTATATTTTTTTTTAACAATGGTTCTTTTAATTACAATATTTTATAAATAGAGACAAAATATAGACACCAGAAAAATTATCTTTAACTAATTCACATAATCAAACTCCCACCATTGGCTAATTAAATGAATTCTATTTATTTGATAAAATTATATTAAGATTATCTACTTAAATATATGTCTTTAATTAATCAACTAATTTAATGAACACTATAACATATTCATTTAGAAATATGTTTAACCAAAATATTTATTAACACTTGCCTAATTTAAAACTCTTAAAAATCCCAAATGAAGTCAACATTTAGCCATAGCCAACCAAATTATCAAATAAATCCAAATGCTCTAATTCTAACTACCAAATAATAAACAGATAATTTTAATACAAATCATCAAATCTTAACTAGAGCCAACCCTAAATATTATCCATTCATTTTCAACCAACTTGAATCCAAACCCAAATCGACTTAAAATCTTAGTCATTCACCTAATCAAATTAATTGCAACTCTAAAGATGTGAAATAGGATTTAATTTATTATCTTCCAATTTCAAATTCTTATAATTCCATACTAACCATCCATTATAAATCATTCTCAATCCTCCATTTATCCTCAATAAATATTTGATTTTCGTATTTCTCAAACTATTTTCAAATGTGATAATTAAGTACAAAGCAAGGTCACAACTCCTAAAATTCTTAACTAACAACAATCATTCTCTCCATGAACAAATGTTTAGCATATCCATGAGATCAATAGATTATTAGAAAGAGATTTTTTTTTTCTTCCTCTTGTTTAGTTTACATTCTCTTTTATGTAAGTACAGTACACCTAGGTGTGCAATTGAGAGTTGCTTATACATTGATCTATCAATTTATTCTATTTTATTGTGCATAAACATATATAAATAACGAGTAATAAAAGGTTTGTTGTAGTAACATTAGAATTATAACCTCCTTCTTCATTGCATCCCTCTAAGTAGCTTAAAATATGCATCATACATCTCTTTATATTTAAGACCTGGTAAAAAACAAGACTTTAAGATGTTAGTAACATGAAATATAAGATCAAGATATGGAAGTCCAACCCGAAATGCAACAGAATGTGGTTAATGAGATTCTTGAAGATTTGGGCTTTGAGTCTCTTTCTTCAAAGGATTTGGAATCCTCAAATACTTCGAGCTTTGATTTGGCCCCTGCTAATACGGATGGTAACCCTAGCCCTCCCCTTATAAACCCTCCCTCCTTTGGTAATACCAAACCTCTGAGCTCCACTTGGGTTCTTGTTAAAATTGTGAAGGACTTGCATGATGACATTCAAAGACAGGAAGAGTTGATTAAATGGTTCTTCGCATAGATGAATGTGGCCATTAAGAAGATCAATCGACTAGAGGCAGCAATCGAGGCTGGGGCTATACTAATAGGAATAAGAAAGATTCATTTTTACAATAATTTAAAATAAAAATTAAACTTAGACTATTAGATTTTTGTTCAATTTTTTTAATGAAATTATTGATTAAACTAACGAAATAATAGAATTAGATGAATAAAATAGTATCCTACCTTAATAAAAACAAAAAAATGAACTTAATTTTTTATTTATAAATAAATACAACTAATAATAAGTATAAACCTTTAAAAAGACACCTATAAACCTTCCAATCTATTAAAAAAATTTGAAAATATGTGTTAATTGGGAACTCAAACCGTAGTATACAATTTATAACTATACTAAAATGTTTAGTGGAGTTGAGTAAACATTACTTGAAAATAAAATATTCGAATCTTCAATTTTATAATCATGAACGCTAAATCTTCCCTAAATTTTGTGACCTAATCATTGAATTAATATAATACTTTATTGCCGTCGACATACGTCATTAATTATGATTAATTAATAGTTAAAAATAAATTTCCTTAGGTTGACAATAATAAGGATAGTCGATGAAACGTAGCTTTGACCAAACAACTCCAACCCCCTGAATTATAAACTTCAAAGAGGCCCCAAATTCTCATGTAAGTCAATGAAATAATATTTCTGTGTGTTTTTTTTTTTTTATTCCGTTTAAGAAATATTAACAGATATCTTCGAAGATTTCTGTTAATATAAAAAAGAAAAAGAGGTTCAGGAATGACCAACGCTGTACGTCAGAAAATCCATGCAACTTGATAATTATATAATCTTATTTCGCAATTGTCTTAAGTAGAAGTAGCATTATCTTTATGCATCAATCTTTAGAATTATTGAAGAAACAATTATATAAATTGCTTAGCATTGTACGAAATTTGTTATAAAATAGATGGCATCTATAAAATGGTAAAATGGTCGAAGCATAAGATGGGTAAATTCAATTAAATCAAAATTATATTTGAAAATTTGTAATTTAATTTAAATAGTGTAGTTTGATTAATTTAGTATAATGAATGAATATGTTTTTCAATTATTCATTTATGAATGTATATATCTTTTTGAGAAACAATGAGGTTATTTTCAAACTATGGGTGACTTAATGATGGATTACCTCCTCATTATAGTTTAGTTGAAGGGCTACTTATAGTTTATGTTTAAGCTCCCATATAATAAGGTATATAGGAAATTAGGTGAATGAAAGTAAAATTGTGAGGTAATGTATTATATATAATTCTAAAATTGCATAGTTCAATAAAATATGAGAGCTAAAATGATCAAATATCAATTGATATAAATGAGAAAATATCAATTAATTTTAAATGAAATTGAAAATGAGATGATTAGAATATTCTAGTACAATTTTGTTGCTTTTAGGTAGTCAATGATTAATTTTTTGATGTAGATTTTTCTATTCATTATAATGAACTATGGGAATATCGTGTCTTAAATTAGATTGTGATGGATTATTGGTATTTAGTTTTTGTCTTTTTTCCTTTTTTTTGTATTCTTTAATAGTCTATAAATACAGCTTATTTAATTAACATCCAAGTCAATTAATACAAATACTCATTTCCTCAAGAATGACAAATTAGAGATAATTACTCTAGTTTAAATAGTGGAAGATCCAAAATCACTATTGAGAATTTCACCTTAGATGTCACTTTGAAAATTTGAACTTGACTCTCCACAATGATAATCCAACACTTTGACGACTTGATATTAACATCTTTCATTAAAATGCAATTTCTAAAGATAAAGCAACACTATTTGAACTATTATAGATCTTGTCAAAATGTCTACTATGGTATTATATGGGTCTACATCTATAATTTATTCCTTTAAGCATGCCTTACTCCTAATTCAGCCTAATTATTTCCTCTACTCTCTTTGTACTTGATACATATGCACTTGCATATCAAAATATGGATGTTGTTGAGAAGAATCTTAAGAGATTACTAGCATAAAAATTTAGATTACGGACCTTCTTTAGTGAGTAGTCAATCTTTGGTTTTGATGAAAAAATTGGAATAAATTGTTAGAAAAAAATTATTATGTCTAGATGATGAATTGGTAGTCTAATATCTATTTAAGAAAATATTGATTACAAAGATGAAATTTCTATAATTCATAATATTAATATAGGAAAATATTTCCGAATTTGGATTGTGCAACATTTTTACCATCAACATTTCATATCACGATCCAAGAACATGATGGTTTAAAACCATAGAAGAGAATGGAAGAATAGTACCAAAAACTATAAAGGAGAATGGAAGAATGATAGCAAACCAGTGATGGATCATTGAATATGGATCCAGATAATATATCAATGACTATAAAAAACAACAGTTTGAAATATTGTAAACTAGAATAGATTTATAATAGCACACTTCACATTTAAATAACCTTATATTAATAATTAAAATAATATTAATAATAATAAATAAATTAAATAAATATTAATACATTACATTAAATTAATTGAAAAAAACTTTTAAATTATCAATCTTAAAAAAAATTAATACTTGTATTGATTGAGAAATTCTGTGCATACGAAAGACGACCCCTGTGCTCGAAAACATAGCGTAATCATCGCGAGATTTCACGTGAAACGGTTGGGAAAGAATGCTACTTCTCTGTGGGGTTCGATTTTGTCAGCAGATAAAAAGACGTTTCGTCATTAGATTTACTTTCAATGAATCGCCTAGGATTTTCTTTACAATATTTTATTGGCGTCGTAGATTGTTTAAGGAAAAGGTCAACTACCTAAGAAGGCACACATAACTAGCTACATACAATGCTAAATAAAAGAAATATTATCCAAAAATATATCCCACAGTTTTCTCAGTATATAACTTGGTTCCATGATTCTATCATTTACGTGATTCACATAAAGCCCAGCTGTACAGAACTTTCTCTTCGGGGATAATGTGTGTACTTTTAAACCTCAATTTAAGCCATATTTAAATCTAATTTTGATGATTAGTTCTTGTAATAATATTTATGCATGTTCAGTTTCATTATACGCCTTCAGAGACATTACAATAACGTTAAGAGTATGGGAAACGTCTTGGAACTATATATTGTCTGCACTTTTTTTTGTTCTTTTCGAGGTTAAATATACCTTTTAACTTTTAAAATAATAAATGAGACAACTATTACACGTAACCCAGCAGATTCTTAATACAAATTGTGTTTAGATTTATTGTTTTGGGAAAGTTTCACTGCATCTGTAGTTTAAGACATGTTTGTTATTATTTTATCTTATGATTTCTAATTTCTTACACAATCTAATTTAGAAGTCATAAAGTAAAATTGTAATCATGAATTGTGAAAAATGGATTGTGGAAATCTGATAGCATTTATGCTTGTTATTACTGAAAATGATAGAAAAGAAAGAGGTATGGTACAAGGCCCCTTTTGCGATGACAAGGAAGTGAAGAAGGGATAGTGGAGTGCAGAAGAGGATGAGAAACTGGTCCAATATATTCACAAGCATGACCATGGTAAATGGCACAAGCTTCCAAAGCATGAAGGTTAGTTATCATTTCATAAAAATACTCATTTCGTTATTTTTACTTCAGATTTTATGCTGAAAATTAGAAAAAAATCAGCAATATAAAATATTATATTATTAATAGGAAAGCAACTTTAAAATAAATGATATTTATATTCAATTTTGTTAATATTAAATATTTAATATATTTAAATGAATTTAATTATAATTTTACTAAATTTCAAAATATTAATTTATATTTTAGTAATATAATTAAAATAGAATTTTTAGAATAATTGTCTAATTTTATTATTTAATTATCAAATTCTCTATTAAATTATTTATTATTAATCTAAGATGATTATGAAGATTATTATAAAAATATTAGTTGTGAATGTTAAAATATTAAGAAACACAATAATCACACATTATATGAAATTAATTTAAAAATGTATCTTAATTGTTTATACTAATCATGAAGTCCAATGAATTAAGAGGGTAGAAACAAGGATGTGACATGATAATGAAATTTAGTAAACTTCATTTTCACTAAATGGAATTGTATGCCAAAAATATGATGAAAGGCTATGAATCCTTCAAGAAAATAGCATTATGATTTATTACTATATATTTAATTCTCAAGTTATATGAACTTTTTTATAAAACTATCAATTAAGATTTTTTTTTTGGTCTTCATTTTTTGGCAATTCTTGGGGATGAACCAAGCAGCCTAAATGTAGATCCATCGAGTGAAATCTAGGCTTCAGAGTCAAACTTGAAACCAATGGGGAGCAAACCCATGGCCCAAGCCAACTCCGCTACGTAGTTGGCTGATTTATTTTTCAGTCTTAGGAGAATGGATTTATTCATTTTCCTTGTTAGTATTAATTAACATAAATAGTATTAGAAAAAAGAATAATAAAGAATTGTAACCTTTCAATTAAAGAGCACATGGAAATAAAAAATTTATAGTAAAAACTACCTAACAAATCGTACCAACAAATCATTGTTAGAGAAAATAAAATTGATAAAAAAATACCACCCATCATCTTTTTATTTTAAAAATATGCACTTCATACAACCACATTTTAAAGCCTTTATGTCAAACATATCATGTGCCATGGCTATTATCAAACCTTTTTTATGCATATTAACGAGATCATGTGCAACTAAATTTCCATTGTGTTCTCTAAAGCTCCTAATCAGACATAGGTTGTGCTTAAAATCCAATTTTACATAGTTTAAAGTTTATAAATCATCTTTAAAAAAACTATTATATGCATAACATTCTAAAAAATCATGTGCTTTTGAAATCTCCCATATTTTAATTAAAGATAAATTTCATAAACTTTTTAAAATTATAGCATTTGGAAAAAGGACTATCTCAATTAAGCTTTGATAACTAACAATACCCTATCCTAGAGTTCTCATTTGACCACAAGATAAGAATAGGTTGGCCAAGGTAATAGAATTTGGATTGGTTCCTTCCAATTCATTTTCTTAAGTTTATAGTGCCTTTTCAACCACTTTTTTTAATATAAAATTTAATATCTAACTAAATTCTTAGTTAAAATATTTTTCGATAAAGCATCTTACATATTTCTAAGGCTTTTATCTTGATACATTTAATGAGGTTGAGAGAGTGTGACCCTAGTTTTCTAAACAATAAGTCTATCCTTTTTTTATTATCTTAAAGGTCACATTATTTTACCTACTTGTGGAATTCCTTACACATAAAATATGACTTTGAAAAATTACTAATTATATGTCGTAAAAAAAATTTTACAAACTAACATCCACATTATATTTACACAAATTGGAGATGAAACTGAATTCAATTAATATTACCAATAAATTTAATTATGCAATAGAAATAATAAACAACTCTATGAAAACCTTATTCTCTTTGGAAAATATTCCTAAAAAATATCTTATAGTGATTTTCAATTCTAGGATAAATGGTCTGACATGGATCTCACTAGGATGGTCATTAAATATCTTATATTAGTTGAAGAAAAAAAAGATTTTAGATGTTAAATGAAATTATTTAAGAGGATCTAACAAGATTTTAATAATTTTTTTGCATGTATGTCAAATTTTGAATACATTTGTAAACTCCAAGTAAGCCAACCACTGACCTAGATCTACAAAATCATTCAACAAACAATCCATAGAGAGCTACAAATGCATGAAAATAACATCAAATAATTAAAATATACCTTCTCATGCAAGAAAGGCTCGTCTCCATTGTTCTCTTATCGTCCAAGATCTTGTATTGATGATGGTTGCTCTCATCTTTTTATTGTGCACCTGCACAAGAGCTCAAGGAAGAATGGATGTGATTGTGATGACATATGTTAGAACTATTTTGCTAGAATGTAGGTATGATTTCTTGTAGATGTGTTGATGCATAATGAGATAAAAGGAGGAGATTAAGAGGTGAAAGATAAATAATAAGAGTGAATAGGATTAAGACGTTAATTTTGAAATAAAGAGATGCGATGAAGGAATAGGTAATTTAGAGAGATGTGTTTTCATGTGGATAAGATGAAAGAGGTAAATGAATTAATTACATAAAGAAAACATTTATTTAATTAATAGAAGGAATGCTAAATAAATTCAATAAATTAAATATGTATTTAATTCAAGAGAGGAGGTATCAGACTAAATAAATAATAAATATTTATTTAAATTGAAAGAAGAGGCTTAGTGAATTAATTAAATAAATTAAAATATTTATGTAATTAATAGAAGACATTGGCATAAAATAATTAAATGATATTTATTTAATTGAAGGACAATTTTTGGTCTCTATAGTTTGAATCCTAGAAGATGTTAGATGAATGTCTCCTAGTAGTAAATTGCATGTTTCATGGTTTTGTTTTTCTTCAGTTTTGAGCTTAGAAATTAGAACTCTTCTTATAAATCGAAAGTCTTCTTAGATATATGATCTTCATCTGTGACATGTTTGAAATTTTCAAACAGGTGGTGTTGGTAGACATTGTTAAGAAGATTTCTAATTATGAAAAAAAAATTCATTAGATTATTATTATTAATTCAAATTTATGTAATGAAGATTATTGAAAACAACAAGAAAATATAAAATAATGCTAAAGATGCTAATATAATACTCTACGCAATATTGTAAATTAGAATTGAACTAAAAATTATGATTCTATATTAAATACAATATCCTCAAACACAAATTAATTAATTACATACTTTAATGTCAATCACTTCCATTTTAATTTGTAAACTTTCTAATCATTTCTATATCAATTGATTTGACCCAAATAATAAAAAGATTAAATAAATATTTCCAAAAAGCTCTTCCGGAAAAGTGCATACGTACATTTTCACCATCACCAAATTGAAATGAAAAGAATTGTAAATAAAATACCTATTAAAACCGTCAATTCTTAGAATACTATAGCTCCTCAGTATTTGAATATCGTTGGTTTGTTTTGTTTCATTGTATGTATCTCTCATTAATGGGATGTAATTTATGTATAAAATATAAGAATTAGCACAATTGTACGTATTGTCTATAAATAAACAAGAGATTATTGGTATATAAATTAATTAATTATAATTTTATATGTTTTTTTTTTTTTTTTTGATCGGTAATTGGCCGAAGCCTGAATAGCTTTTGACTGGAGCTATGAACCAGTGGAGACACGGTAGGGGCCCCATCCCCATTACATATCTTTGAATTATTATTATTATTCTGTTTGATTAGATTGACTCCAAGACCTTCCCCATCCTATGGAAGGCCAAGAGTCACAACTTAGAATTCCACTTCAGATGTCCCTATTGGGAATTGAACTTGGGTCTCCACAGTGAGAACCCAGTGTTTTTACCAGTTAAGCTCAACCCCTTAGACTAATTTTATATGTTTTATAATTAATGTAGATATCTTAAATATATCAATTTTAAAAGTCAAGAAAAAATAATTTCAAAGTTATTTTATTTAGTTAAGATTTATTTTATTTTATTTTATATCTATCTTAAATAACCTCAATGTTCATATTTCTTAGTATCTTTTTTCAAATAACTATATTTAAAATATTTAGGCTAGTTAACTCTACATTTATCTATGTTTCTTTTATTTTGTCTTGATTTTTGAAAAAAAATATAGTAAAAATTTATGTATTTTATATATAATTTATGATTTTTTAATGAAGTAATAAAATATATTTAAATTAATATTAAATTTTATTTCAAGTAAAAATAAAAATTTAAAGCCCATATTTTATTTAATACATTTTTTTTATAGGGAAATGATGTCAAGGAGGCAAGTTTCATATATATTAAAGAAAAATTTGAATCTGCATCTACTATCATAGTTACATTCTCACTCAAGATATATTCTCTACACCATTTGTCCTATATTGATATAAGATGAGAATTCTAAAATATGGCCCAAGAAAAAAGACAACAGGGGACATTGTAGAAAAAATTATTAACACAGATCACTTCAAGTTATATGGAATCATCCTATTTTGAAGGGAGACATCTATTCATCTCCAAAATATTATGAGGCTTGACCACTTCGTAGTATTGTAGGAAACTTTGAAATTATCAATTTGATCAACACCTTGGTTAGCTAGTTAATTTGAAACATGGTTACATTCTCTATAAAAATGTGCTAGAGTATTCCCATAAGAGTAAGAAAGGTTAGACTGGTGCACCTCATTTCTATAATTTCTAATTCAAAATATTCTTCTTAACATGATACATATTGATGAGTCGCCTTCTATGCCCATCACCTTGATATCTTTTCGCACATAATCTTAGCTACTCATACAATGATTTTAATTTGACTTCATTATTTATGTCATTTTTGAGCTTCTTTGATAAAGCTCAAATGAAGATTTTGTACTCATTCTCTGAAGTGCCTATCAAATTTAAGGTTTATTCCACCTCTTTGAGTAGCCATTTTCCTGCTCCTTTTTCTTTTATTGAATTTAATAGGAAAATTTAAAATGAGACATTTTTCATTATCTTTCCATCATAATTCATGAATGAGGAACCAACTTTGTCTCAAATTCTGACTCTAATAAATTTGCAAATGGAAAGTTCCACCTTTAAGAGAACCTATAATATAAAGTATTTTAAATCTGTTAATATTCTCTTATTACACTCTTTCCAAATATAAGAGATAAGCATAGATGGGCTAACATTTTGTAGAATAACCTAGAGCATGTTGTTGTAAATGCATGACCATTTGAGAAAATAAATAGTATAATATGGTTGATGAGTACTCACACATTCCATTTTTTGCATAACAAATTCCAATTGTCAAATGAAAAGGGATAGTTGAACAATAGATGATTAGTAGTTTCCTCATTTCTTTTACATGATGAGCACCTTGGAGGGCCTAAGATACTAAGGGAATGAAGATGTTCTCTCAAAATAATCCTTTTATGAATAACCATCAAAGTAAAGGCTCTAACCTTAATATACAAAGTATTAGAGTATTCCAACAAAATTCTTCAGGTAACTTGATGAATTTGATTGTTAAAGTATAGATTTCATAACCAAGCTTAAAGCCAAGTAAGAACTTAGTTTGGAGCCACACAAAAATATTTTTTCTTTTACATTTAAAATTATTTTTCTCCCACTCAAAACTTTTATTTATCTTTATAATGGATTGATAACTTAGATGGACACACCTAAAATATTTCTAGTCCTAATGATAACTTAGATGGACACACCTAAAATCTTTCTAGTCCTAATGTAGGCCCTATTTACCATCTTTTTTTCTACATAATATACAACTTTATCACTTCAAATATCAAATCTATTGCTTCTTTACATTCAATTAATTCTTCAAATTCATCCAAAGGCACTAGTCTAATCTCAAAAATTGATTATAAGTTTTCCTATTTTCCGTCATTGATTAACCAAGGTAAATTATCTATGATTATCAAATAACATTTAACAATGAATTTCTAGACATGATTCTACTTGGACCACTTGTAAATTTGAGATCTATAATGGTCAGTATTATGCAAATATTTATTGTACAAAAAATTTCACCATAGAGCATTCATGAAAGAGTAGATTTGTCATTCAAATGTTGCACCTTAACTAGAATTGTGATAGATTAAGTTTTTTATACCAACTCTATGAGTATTCTTATTCTTATAGCTTAATTCACTAGGAGTGTTCATTTAACCTCATTCGATTCTTTTCATGGGATTTTTAAAGAATCTCGAGAGTCAAGATAGGAGGAAGTTATAATATAGATGGATTGGAAAAAAGTAAAAATTTAAACAAATATATCCTTTTGTGAAGGACTATAATATTATGATTTTAGTGTCAATACTTCTAGAATATTTTATAACTCTTGAGCATGAGTTGCTATATTTTTATAGCAGTATTGAATTAATATTAAGCTATGTATATTAGTTTGGCCCATTTTTTTCCTCTTTAAGTTTGAATTGACACATGTATTTTCTTGAGTGTAAAATCATTTCCATGTTTCAATTGTGGAGCAGTTATATTAACAAACTATGGTAAAATCAATCCTTGGTCAATGTTGTCCTTATTGAAACAAAAATGGCGTTTATTTTTCTAAAATCATGAATTGTGAAATTTCTTATAGGGTTTGACTTGTAGCATTTATCTTTTACTACTTGTAAAAATATGTAAAAGTATTATTTTTTGTGTTTATATCTTATTCTTGATTGAGACAAAAATGGTGTTTATTTTTAAAAAATTTAATGTATTCTTTTTTGCACTTTAGCTTTGATGTTTCTGTTCACATTAGACTCTTTATCTATACATATTAGTTTCTATGCTTGTAATGTGTTATGCTATTTTCTATATATGTGTATGTCCTTCCATGGCACCTATTTTGTTGTCCCTTCTCTCTTTTTATTTATGTCCCAATATTTTATCAATTTTCTTTTAGTACCCATAAGGGTTACATAGCCCCCAGCAAGTAGCAGCATTGGCCTATTTTGAATACCTTTCACATGTGTATGGATGAAATTGCTAACTTCCAAAGTTATACGTGATATTTAAAGATGCATTATGTCTATAATCATTATGACTTTTTTTTTTTTTTTTCTTTTCTGTTTTCTGTTTCCTTTAGGTTCCATAGCCTCATTTATTATATATATTATAATTACCCTAGCCTTTGTGTGACTATACATAATGGCGACGTATTGCTTTTCCTATAGTGCTCATTTTTTTTATTTGATGTGTATAGGCTACCGAATGATTCCCAACAATGACTAGAAAGATTCAAAACTGTATCATGGTGGCTCATTTTTTAAGTTTTCTTTTAAGATCTAACAAATAAGGAATAGGCTTTAGTCTCTTTTGTAGTGCACCATTAACAGTTAGCTATTACCTTTTGCGAGAGGTGAGGTATTAGGTATTACTGCAGAAGGCTTGTTTTAGCTTAATCAAAGCAATTGGTTATATATTGTTCTTTGAATTTTTCTAGATCTAGATTGCTACTATAGAAGAGAATTTGAACTACCTTAGCTTGTAGCTACTTTCATTATTTCCAGCATTTTAACAATAGTTTTGTTCTATTTTGCTTTTTTGGTAAAAGCTACAAGGCCTGAAACTATATTAATGATTGATTACATAAAAGAGAGCACCTTACAACAGATCCCTGAAGGCCGAAATGATGCCGATAGAAGAGCATAGTCAGGGAATTAATCTCGTAAAGAAAGTGGCTTAAAACAAAAAACCCAGAGAATAAACAGATATTGTCAAGGGCAAATACAAGAAATTAAGCTACATTCCTGGTTACAAGTGAAAAGATGAAGCAACAATAAACACCTGGGAATTAAAATGGAACAAAAAGAGAAAGCTTAACCAGTCAAGAAAACACCATGCCAATACTAAAATACTCTTAACCAAGAGAAATACAACCAAAGCATCCATTAAAACAAAACTTTGTGATCATTAGTTGCAGCGGCCTAACAGGTTTCAATGTCTTTAGAATTATTTGACTCTTGAGCTTCACCTTCAATTTCATTGGTGAGGTCCATGCGCATATTGTCATGAGTAGTGTGAGAAAGCAGAAGATGCATAGCCCTGAAAATGCGATCACCCAATTCCAATTTGTGAACGGACATAGCTAGAGTTAGTTCTGTATCATCGCTGTCACACAGGCTTCGTCTCAAAGCCTGGATGACAGAGAAAGCCCCAGTTTTTAAGTAGATCTTTGCGGTGGAATAAACTCCCCACAGACGCCTTGCCGTTCTGTAAATCTTTGTTGTATTTTATATTTTTCTTATCATAATCAATATAAGAAAGATTTATCTTTTAGTATTTAAATAGCATGAAATTATGATAAGATTTCTAATTCGATTGATCAAGCAATTTTGCATGGATTTTATAATATTTGACTTTATGGAAGCATTGGAAAGGTTTTCATTTGGTTTTTGATTAAAGAAAACATAAGTTTTGAGGGGGACCCAAAACCCCATACAACAGGTTTTGAAGGGATCCAAAACCCTCATATTTTACCAGGAACTGGAACCTACAATGAGACTTCTACCAAAAACATAGGCAAATAAAATCTATAGACTACAATAACAAATCTGGCTAGTGCCAACCAAAACCTGTTGGCAACACAGCCTAAGCCTTTAGCTGAGGTCGATAGACTCCCTCAACCAAACATCAGAGATTTTTTGCGTTCCCCAATCCATGTACATAAAATTTGGGCAGCAAAAGGCTAGCCTGACCCTTAACCAAAAGCTAACACAATCTAAGTTGGGCCCTTCAAAATTGTCAGCATCCAGCCCGACATAATTAAGGGGGTTTTGAAAGGCTCCTCTAACCTTCGATTTGGGTTTTCAAATGGCTCCCAAAAGCACCAAGAAACAACCAGCAATCCCAAAGAAACTAATCACACCTTTAACAACAAAACATCCATCCACCTCAATAGGATAGTGACCCACCTCCATAGGGGTTGAAAAAAGGGAAATCATCTGTAGAGAGACCCAATCTACTGGCCACACACCAAAATCCAGCGACCAAAAGAAGGCACAGTGAAGCTTTGCTGGACAACTGGGTTTTGGAGAGGCACCCACAACCTCAATAGGGGAAAGAGAAAGAAAAGAAAAAAGTTGACCATCCTCTATTCTCCCACAGAAACAAAATAGGGTATCAACATCCCTTCGTCAGTCCAAACCATCAGCATCATAACTAGCCACTTGGTCAAAAAACCCCTTAACCACCCAATCACCATGCGGCCACTCAACCTCAATAGGAGGGCACAACACCTCAAGAGGAGAACCATGGAAATGAGTAGTAAGAGAACAAACCCTCAAAATGAAACCAGAAGGGGAAGCATCGAGGGTACACACATAAGAGGCAGGTTCGCCGCAAGTGTAAAACTACATCTCCAAAGGAACAACCCACACCTCAATAGGGGGGGAAAGGTCCATCACAAGGAGAAGCCACGCCATCCACAACCCAAGAACTAAACAACCTCTGTCAAACAAAAATGCCTCATAAAAGGAACATCCAACTCTAACCACAAAGAATATCTCCATCTCTATAGAAGATAAAACCAACATTAAAGGCACATAGAGTAAAAAAGTATGCCAAGAAGCCACTGAAACCCTAGGCATATCCATCCGAAACCAATCCACCTCCATAGGAAAGGAGAACAACTCAAAAAGGGAAGGAGGGGTAAATATCCAAGAGAAGACAATGACAAAGAGGTGAAACGGAGGACCCACGAAGGGCCCAGAATGCACAAGACAAGCCCATCCCAATAGGCACCAGAAGGAGAAAAGGCCACCAACGTAGGGAAATAAGGGCTCTGAACCACCATGCACTCAGGAGCACCAACCTAATCACCCACCCTAGCAAGGAGCTAGGGACGCCGAACCTCCAAAGAAATAGATCTAGACCAAAGCAAGGTGGCCAGATCCACATCTTCCAGAAGCAAGATGACAATGCCCCCAACCAAGGTGCCCAAGCAAGAAGGGTCATCCTCATCATCATCAGAATCCTCCCCATCTACAGTAGAGGTCAAAACCCTAGTACCAGCATAGTTCCTGCTCCCTCTCATCGAATTATAAAGGTTTTCATTTGGTTATGTCGAAAGTATAAATAATATTTCATTAAAAATTGGTTATTTAAATGATCAATTAGGCCCTACTCAGTCATTTTATAACAAAAAAGAAAATTTATTTTTGTCTACATCCATTTTCATTGATCAACTGATTGTATAAAATTGTAGTGAATTGCATCATTTATAGTTTTTATATTGGATGATATGTATTCTTAATTGGTATAAATAATAAATTTTAAAACGTATGGGGAGGCCTCTAGAAAGATTTTTTACATCATATTATTTGTTATCTATTTATTGCATATAAATTATTATAAAATATTTAATCAAATACCATTTATCTAGGTAAGCTTTCTTCCTTTAGACTAATATACAACTAGCTTATATTGTTTCTTGAAAAACCTAGTCAAAATTGCTAATAATTTCTTACATTTTTTTATGTTCTCTTAAATTAAAAATTCATCTATAGTCCAAACTAAATAGATAAAATATTATTTATTGTCTTATTCTCTCACCAATACCGAAACCATAAACAAAAGATACAAACCATTTCATAAAAACTACAGAGGAAACATCCTAATGAACTTTACAAGTCATTAAACATCTAAATATCATATCATTAGAATTCTAGAATATAAAAATTACATACATGATGTTTGATTTTGTTATATAATACATATCATTGAATGAAAAATTATACAAATCTTAATTTACTAATCAATTAAAATTTGATTCACATTAAAAATCAATAATAATCATAAACTCTATTATATAGATGAAATGGTTACTTCTGAAAACCAATAAAATAATTTTAATTTCATCTATAATTTGCCTAAATCAAACTTGGGCTAGACCACTTAGCTTTACAAAGGCCCAAGAAGAAGACGACTTTCTCTTTCTCATGCATTGGCTCAAGTTGCCCTTTATTTCATAGTAAATCCAACCCTTAATCCCAATTTGACTTTTTTGAGGCTTGGATCTTAGATTATTTCTAAGGTTTTAAGGACTTGAATCTTAGATTATTTCTAAGGTTTAAGAAGTGAATGTTTTTTAATATTAATAAATGGCTATCATTAGTGACCTTTTAGTTCTATAATATCTTGGATTACTTAATTTGATAAGCGTTTTGGTTGTGACAATCCTCGTGCTATTCATATGCTTGAATATTTATTTGTGCTTCAAGGTTTTCCTCTAAGAAGTAGTGATGTGACATTCCTATTCATGTTTGGTTGTTTGATATTGTTGAATATTTTGATGTTGACTAAGTATCTAATTTAAGGAATTTTTTTCGTAATCTTTTTATTATAATAAGATTATTGTATAAATTATTGTAATCAATACTGAATATAGATTGATGCCATCAATGATATGTAAATGTCACACCTAGCTATTGATAATCTTAAACTTCTTTGTAAATCCTATATAAGAATGAAATCAAACTAAATTTTGATCATCTACTTACATATTTCGAAAAAGTAATTACAGTTACTAAAATGATATTTAACATCAAGAAAGAAAGATAACTCACCATTGACATATCAAATTCAGATTCGAAAAAAAATTTCATATTTATATTGCTATCCTCGGAGGTAGGTGTTATGAATCGATAACACCGGACATTATGCATTTAAAATAAAATAAGGCCAAATTATTGCTGGCATGCCATAATATAATCAAAGTCCACTACAGCTATTATCCTATAATTTTTGCATATTTTTCCAATACGCTTCTTCATCTTCTGTATTAATAAAATCTCTAAATTGTAGAGATTCAACCATTTCATCTGATCTATATGTAAATTCTGTAAAATTGGGGCAGAGCTCTTGTGAAACTGATGGTGATTGTGATTGGCCAGGTCGATTGTATGTACTTGATACCCAAGGAAAGAAAGAACCCTCAGAATTACCTTCTGTTGGCAGAAAGCTAAAATTGCTATTCCGATCAAGCGTTTCAGCGCTGATGCTGGTTGAGCATGGGAAGAATTCATCTTGTCCCATAAAATGCTTATCCAAACATTGAGAATTAATTGAGTTCAGTACCATAGAATTAGATGCAATAGAACTTGGTACCATCCCAATAGATTGATATGCAGAACTTGGTAAGTTAAGATCCAAGTGAATACTTCCACTGGCATAAAGGTTCATCAAATTTCTGCCTATTCTTGCTTCAATCTCGAGAAGGGAAAAGTATGAAGATAATGGAGATGCAAATTTTCCAGTGGTGTCTTTGAGCCCTTTCTTCAGATGGGTGTTCCAGTGGTTCTTAATGTCACTATCGGTCCGCCCTGGCAATTGCTTTGCAATTTCGGACCACCTAAAACATTTTATCTACATGTCAAAAAAAATATTTATTCACAATACTAAACATATGAAAAAAATTGAAGTTTGTTTCTGAAATTACTTGTTTCCGAGCCTTGCATGGTGGAACTGTATTATTTGGTCTTCTTCAGAAGAGAAACTTCCCCGCTTTATATCAGGTCTCAAATAGTTGGCCCAACGAAGTCTGCAACTCTTTCCACATCTCAATAAACCTGAACCATTGTACCCAAAGTTTATCAATGTTATGTAAGTACATATCATCCAACATATAACAAGCTTAAGACTTGCATGTAAACTCAACGAAATAATTAGGCTTCAAATATTGAACTAATTATCCAAACTAAAATTGAACTAATACCCATCTGCAACTTAGTAATATGAATAAGGGCAAAAGTACCTGCTTGCTTTGGTAGCTTATGCCAATTACCATGGCCGTTCTTATTTATGTAGTCGATGAGTTTCTGATCCTCTTCTTCGCTCCATGGACCCTTCTTTACTTCCTTTCCAATGCAACATGGACCTCTCACCATATCTCCTACAATAATACAACCACTAAAGAATTTCAATCTATTTGTAGTTTGAGTTTCAGTCTAAGCTATAGGCCATATGCACTCTAGGGTTTCTCAAAGCATCCCTCACCAAACCATAAACTGGCTAAAATTCACTTATTTTTTTCAGTATATGAGAGTACTCACTGATCATTAGTCACAAGAAGACGCAATTTTTTAGAGCATATTGGCATACCTTAAACAGAATACTGCCCAAGGAATATGCTGGCCTGCTGTGGTTTATCAACATGTAAATGATGAGAAATGTTATCCAGTTATATAGTTCCATTTATCATTTGATTCATCTCTATCCACTGTTTCTTTTATATTATCTTGATCGGTGGTTCGGTAGGCATTTGACTTTTGATTTACACGTTCTGCTTAGTCTTCATGGAGACCTGGCCAATGCTCCATCAATACGCAGAACGAACTTGGAAGAAACAATAATTAGAAACTTAACAACCCACGATAATTGTGGCGTAGATGTTGGAAAGATTACATACATTATTAGCTTATGTTTATTTTATTTTATTTAAACATCTTAAGTTATTGAATTGTTCGTGATGTTGTGTGAGGTTTATTCATGAGCTATGAAAGGTGTGGTTAGCATCCAAGAAAAACAGTGCGCATCAGCAGTAAGCACTCTTTCAATTTGCCTTTCGATTTACAGATATCTATGATGTGAACGGAGATGAGAAACAGGACCATTTCTTTCAACAGGACTTGGGCACAATCAAATGAAAAATAATTTCAGTCAATTTCAAATAAAAAATTTATATTATAAAGAATATCTATTGAAACAAATATTTAATGTTTTATCTTTTGTTTTTAGTTTTCATTTGAATTATTATTTATGTTTAGAAAGTTTGAAAAGTAAAATTATGTAAAGAAGTTTTATATTTTGAACAATCACAAAGATTATGTATTAATAAAAATGTTAAAAATATTTTTAAAAAGAATGTTTTAAAAAAAATAAGTAGGAAAGGGTCCCGATCTCAAGAAACAATAAAATCAAGAAAAAGTGAGTCAAATAGGCCTCACAACCAATCTTCCACTACAAAATTGTTTACTAGATTTTGTAGAAATATAGATGTAAATATGGTGTTTAGTTTTAGTTTTTTTTTCTTTTCTCAAATACCTCATGTTTTGAATTGAATGAATTGATACAACTGATTGTTTATAATGATTGTTTAATTGAGTGCTAAAAATATTACCAAAATGATGATGTCACTACTATGGGCTTGACCAATAAATAATAGCAATATTTTAGGAGGGAAAAAGGAAAAAGGAGCCTAGTCATCCTCAATTAAATCAATATTTCCCTATTTTTACAATGTTTTGAAGAAATTGTTCATATTATTTTCTCAAGTAGATCTCATCTAGATGTGAGAATTTTATAAGATGTTAACATTAGTGAGGACTTGTACAATTTGGAAAGTCATTAGACCAACACATGGGATTCATAAATTTCCTATATTACCTTTCCAATCAAAAAAATGGAATTAGAACATGAAAACCTTGAATTCTTCTATTTTACCATTGATAACTAAAAGTGAAATACAACGAGGATGGAAATCTTCTTTAATGTCTTGATGAATAGGTTTGTTAATTTTGAAATCTCCCTAGACTGATATGGCTTCAAGGCACCTTGAACCTACTAATCTTCCTGTCCAATAAATAGTGTCTTCTATACCACAATCTACCTTTGAAGAGGCTACAAAATGGGAGGACGTCTTATCATGAGTCCTTAAATTTTATACTGATCTAGGATGGACAATTTCGAGATTTATTTGACGACCTTTTGACCTCAGTTGTGATCTCTTTATTTCTTCAACCAGCTAACACTTTCCTAGATTCGCATGAATACTTCCATGGCATATGATGGATCAAACCTGAATGATATTTTAGACAACAACTATAGACTCCGAGGATTGTGACTTCATTTTTCTTTGCAACAGTTAAGGCAATGAACGTCTTCCCAATGCCAATTTACAATGATCTTGATAAAACTTAAAACGATCTCCTATGACAAATGTAACCTCCTTTTTTTTTCATTGCAGTCATCTTTGTTCTAAAAGATAACAATAGCTTTTTGTTTCCCTCTATCACTATTCAAGGACTCTTTCTCTAATCTTGGAGCAAGCCAGTTATTTTTGGGATGGGCCTTTTATAAACGTCCTTCAGTGATTCGATTAATAGGACTGCAAGAAACCAATTTGCTTGGGGAGTGCCTAATTATATTTATTTCTCTGTGTTTAGAACGTCGCAGACCATTTCAAATCAACTTCTTTTTCCCGACATAAAAGCTTCACATCATTATCAAATGAATTGGGTGTCATTTGGCTTTAATTCTCTTTGTTTACTCCTTGTTTCTCAGTTGATGTTGAATGAGGTGATTCAAAGCTTCCAGTGCTTTAGAATTCACTCTTCTTTCACCTATCAAAGAGTCAAATACTCCAAAACAGGACTTTTTTAGGTCTTTCCTATGTTTTTTTAAAGTATGTTCTAGACGTTCTGGTAATTTCTACCAGCTTAGGAAATTTATATATTTTATTTTAATTTTGTAATGTTTAGGAAATTTCTACCACCGTATATAGTTAGTTTAATTTTTAGTTATTTCCTTCTTTCAGCCATGTAAAACTATGTCATATACTATTTTCTATATTTTTTTGTCCAAGCAATTGAATACTAAATTATGTGTATAAATTTGCATAAAATGAAACACAGAAAATGATTACAAATTTCTACACATAATTTCTAATTCAATTGCTTGGATATGCTATAGGTAAAGGAAAAATGAATACATGTTATGGGTTCAAGAACCATTCAAGGTATGAAAAATATGTAGTGTTCATATTGTAGTAGGAAATGAAACACAAAGGAAAATTGTTGGGATCTGCATCCTTGCAACATTTGTGGTTTGAAAAATCATTGTGAAAATACATGTTGGAATAGAGAGTGCAAGAAGGAATCTATGGTAGGTTGCATGAAAATGGATTGTGGATGAACTTATGGATCAAGTTGGCAAACTATTATAGGTATGATCAAGAATTTGTGCAAGTATCAAAGTTCTAATGTGAAAGTTGATAGCAATAAAGAAAGGTTTTCAAAAGGACTAACAAATGTTTCATGTCAGAGTAAATTATTGTCTAGAAAGATGATTACAAGTATTGACTTGGCACAAACTTGTTGAAGGAGAAAGAACTGTTGTAGTAATTGGACAAAGACAAGAGAATGGCATCATCAAAATCATTTAAAGTTATTAAGAATAGAAAAGATTTGAATTTTGAAGACTTGGTTTTGGACAACTTTCAAGAGAAAAGGAAATTGAGAATGTCATAGTATTGGTGGTCAAAATTAAGGTGGGGTGTTGGAATATGTAATTTCTCTCACCTATGAAATGCAATTAATTAAATAGACAAAATTGAAATTGATATATTTCTAAATAGAAACTAGATAAGAATGGAATGTTCTAGAACCAAGAAGAGATAAGGTTAAAATGAAGAAAATATTAGATACTTGTTATTTTGGGCATGTCAGCCTAACATATAGAATGTATTGAGTAGTTTCTAGAAGTATCTAAAGACCTCTATTTAAATAGGCAATTGTAATGGTTTGAGTATCGAGGGAATTCTAGCTTATCATGTATGGTGAATGCAACAATATTCTAAACTGATGTACAAATTTTATAATTACTTGATTAATGATGAGTTGTGCTATAGCACAGAATTTTTTCTGATAAAGTGTTTATGTTTGATGTGTTGATATTATTTCTGTATTTTGTGTTATGATCCATGCCATCCACCACCTACAAGTGGTATCATTGTAATGTCCCAAACTAATAAATTTCTGATATTAAATTAAATTTGCATAATGGGATAGAAAATTATAATTTACTTCTTATTACAAAGTGTTATATAATTAATCTTTTCAAATAAACTGAAATACCCACAAAGATTTAATAGTAAAACTTATAAACTATGCACCCAATTTGTAGATCTGATTGTCAAGTGAATCTGAAACTTCACTAAACTTGACATGTATGTAAATAATATCAAAATGAATATTATTTTCATTAAAATCATAGCCTCAAGTCCAATATACGCATCAATACATTTCTACTACAAATAAACCAAAACATTGAGCATATACGAAGCTTGAAATGTATTGCAAGCTCACAAATCATTAGGATAAACTTATCAAACCTCAAGCCAGTTTTATTAATAACAAAATATCATGAAAATACAAGAAATTATAAGAAACCTTTGGCCTTAATTCTTCCATTGACTTCCGCAACACATGCTAACTGAAACTCAAGAAAACCTCAACTATTCAACACAATGATAACCTTTGAAATGGGAATATTCAATGGTATCCCTTGACTCGCGTCCTTAGAAAATCTAGTAATCCTCTAACTCACATCCTTAGATAACCTTGGAAACCATGAATATCCCATCCAAAATTCTCCTTCTCCACTAGTTTATGAACCACTAAAGAAACAAGCAAAAGATTAGTTGAAATTTGCAACAAGAATGATGCCAATTGAAGCTCAAATTCATGTTTTATTGAGAAATCTTAAATTTATAATTTGGGAACCCATAACTCCCAACCAAGAGATTATATTATTTAAATTTCCAAGAATGTAACTCCTCCTCCACTTGTCGTTCGCCTCCTAACTTTACTAGTTGCAACCTGCCACTTGCCCATTTTATCAAAAGATACCAAATGCCACTTATCATTGCAAATTGTGCTTTCTAATTTTTTCAAGCCATATTTTGCCCCCAAAATAATATCAAATGTTATTTATTAATTTAATAATGAATCTTGTTTAGATCATTTAAACATTAAGGACAATATTTCTCGATTTTTTTGGAGGTCCTGATTTATTATTTTTGGAATTGCCGACTTTCTATTCTTAGTAAGTTTCTATTTTTAGAAATTTTGAAAAAGGGACATGACATGTCCTCCCTTCTAAAAAATTCTTTTCCTCAAGAAATTACAAACATAATGCACCAAGTTCTTGATTCCCAAAATATCCCATCATTTCAAAATGCAAAACAAATGATAGTCTTGTACAGTTGTTTGATGTTGCTTCTTCCTCCAAAACATCCAAAATATTTCTTGAAAGTTATACATTCTCTCTCTACTATTTAGAAGATGAAATGAAATTTGAAAATTAATACTCGACATCACCTAAGGTTGTAAATAATTTCTTCCATCATCTTCATCTATTAACCTCCTTTTATCAACTCCTTTCCAAGATTGAATATGTGTGATGTCAAGAGGAATGCTAAACTACAAAATCAAGCAATATAAATCAAAGATATAAATCAAACTATTGTAGCTAAGAGGGATCTCCAGACTGAAAAATTAAAGCTCCATCCAATTGAATACCAATTTTGGAAGTGATTTCTTCAATTACCTTGGAGTTGTGGAGACAATCCTTGAAGGTTTCATCACAAATTGCTCCAAATTGGCCTTTGTTTGAAGTATATTTGTTGCAACTATATGATCTAATGTGGAATAATAATAGCAGATGTTAATATAAACACATGACACCATACAACATCCTAAACTCCACTAAAATCTAGAAATTAATTTTACAAAACAATGGCTTTTATGATAGAAGATGATGCACTTTCTAAATCCTTCCACAAGTAGAGTGTGATGTCCACATAAAATGAAAGTAGGAAATAATTTTATTGCAGCCTCTTCCATAATATGTGTCCCATAAATATTGTTGATAACTTCCACCTTAAAACACTTCCAAGATAATCTCATACTACAAGACAAAAAGTCTTCTAAATTTCTAGCTAGAAAAGCATTGGCATCAAGAAACTTATATTTGTAACTTATGATGCAATTGGTAATATTATGAATCTTATTTTTTCTATTATTAGGACTCTCATAACAGCCATTTAATCTTCTACCACAATAAATGTATCTTTTGGAAACAAATCGTCTATTCACCTCTGCATTGTTGAAAGATATATCATGAAAATGCATAAGAGAGGATCCCATCATTATCTCAACTTGAGAGAAGTCTTTCTCAGCCACATGGACTTATCTATAAGATACAAAATGCAGTAGTAGATTGATCATACAATAGAAACAATAATTCCATGTCACTCTAAAAATCCAAAAGATCAACAACTTGTTTAGTTGGAAGATAATAAGCTCCTTAAAATCAAAGTTCAACACAAACATGCAATTCTTCACATTTCCATTTAAAATATTAGTGGATAAAGAATCAACAACAAAAAAAAACCATGATGAAAATACCATATCTTTGGAAATGAAAATGCCAAGAATAATTCATTCTGAAAAAGTCATCTTCCATCATGTTTTGTATTGTCCATTTTTTTAGTTCATTACTCTCATATAATAACAAAAAGGTCCTCCATCCATTGTAGTCCATCAAATGACTAACATGAACTAATTTTTTCTTGAAAGAAAGATTGATTTTAAACTTCATGTCATACCTTGCAAGGCTTTCCCTTGAAGCATTGAACTTTATTTAGTCATGTTTAAAGTTAGTTTAATTTTTAGTGTTTTCCTTCATTTAGTCATGTAAAATTATATGTCATATATAGTATTTTCTATAATTTTTTGTAAGTCGGTTCATTTTGGAATTTTATAAACTCCTCTATAAAAGAGGCAAATGTAAAATAGGTTTATGCAAGCAATTGAATTAGAAATTATGTGCCAAAATTTGTAATCATTTTCTATGTTTTGTTTTTCCTTTGCCCATTATCATTTTTCTTGTCTACATGATTTTGTAAAAAAAATTAAGCTTGTGATTGTTAATTTAAAATTACTAGAGAAACAGAATAAAGAACAACTAAATTAAGATGAAAACAAACATAAATGCATAACGCGAGCTTTAACGAGGTTCACCAATTAATGGCTACATCCACTTAGAAGTAAGGAGAATCATCTATTAATCAATATCCAATCTACGTCATACAGGGTGGTTGCAAGAAGTTCAGTCCCACTTTTGGGCAAAAAGTGAGTGTTTTCCCTATTTTTCAATTTTTTTATCAATTGATGTCAAAATTTGAGGCACTTAGAGATTGAATCTGAAAAAAAATCATGAATAGAAAATGTAGAGTTCGGAGTCTAATTTTCAAATATGTAATTTATTTCAATACCCACATGGTAGAAATTTCTTTTTAGTAGGCATGTTTAAAAACCACTTTTTCAAAATGTCTGTGTTAGGACCATACCACACATGTGTATGACCACCATATTTTGATGTAAATAAATGAATTTTTGTAAATCCTTCTGGGAAAAGATACCCAAGACACCAAATATTGATTAGAATATTTTTTCTTACTTTTTTATTGAATAAATTTTTTAATTTATTTTTAATTGACTATAAAGTTCATTTTCAAAACATCTGGTGTACAGCCACCATAATTTGATGAAAATTTTATATTTTTTAATCTTCAAAAGAATTGTATTTAGATTGATATCATATAATTTATTTTCCCAAAAACCTTATAAAATTTTTTTATTAAAGTTTTACTGAACCTCACCATTTTACATTTAGGTACCCTTTTGATTAATAAATAATGCAAAAATAGTAAAAATAATCATATCACTATGAATTTACATTTTTTAAATCAGGATAGTGAGAACTCTAATGGGTTTTCCTTTCATTAAAAAAAATGATCAAGAAGACCTTCAAAAAATTATGGCAAGGTAGATATCTGGTATTCTAGTGCCTTAGCCATTTTTTTGAAGGTCCAAACATAGGTTTGGTCCCACCAAGCCTAACCTAAAGCCAAAACTAAGGCATAGGTGTGTTTCCTGCTCCATCTTTTATGAAATGGGTGCCCGCTATTTAAAATTCAAAAAATGGGTGCCCATTATTTAAAATTCAAAAAATGGGCACCCGTTTTAAAATTTGTAGCATTTTAAGAAACATGTGCCCGTTTTTAGAAACATGTACATGTTTTTAGAAATGGGTACCCATTTCTCTATGATGGTCCGATCCTAAATGAGTTCTAAAAATCGTGCACCTATTTCTCTATGGTGGTCCAATCCTAAATGAGCACCCATTTTTCAAAACGTGCGCCCATTTTATTTTTATGGGTCAGGGCCCTGAAGCTAAACAGGTGCCCATTTCTTAAAAAATGGGCACTCATTTTTAGCAGCAAACTTTTTTTCTCACAGACTTCCACGGAACTGGGACCCAAATTCTGACACGCACCCTACATGAGTTGCACACAACCATTTATTCAATTGTATTTAGCTATGAAACAAATAGCTAGGAGAAGGCGAATGGTCATGTGACCGTTGTGTTTCAAATTCCCAAAAATCTCCCCTGAGACGGCCAATGGGTACAAGCATGCACTCTGACATCCCTACTTCCAATTCAAGTCACAATGCAACTAGGCACATCAAAGATTTTAAATTTGTTAAATTTTGTTCACAAACATTGTAGATACTCCTTCTCCAAGTCAAATCAGAGTTAAAAACACTTTCAGGCACAAAATCACCCATTATGCCAAAATAAAAAACACCAAACATTTTTTTTAATATGAACCCTTCATCCAAAAATGAATCCTTCAATGAAAGCTCCATAGGGATATCCAACCCATCATCAATATAGCCCCCAAATGCTTCAATATGTTTTCTCTCCCTAGAACAATCAATATTGTGATCCCTAGACATTTCAATTGCCTTCCCTTTCCTTGACAACACAACTCGACAATCGCCTGCAACTAGCAAATACCTTCCAAAAACCGTTGCAACTAAAGCTATGGTACCCGAAGAGAGACAAGGGTGGAGTGAGCATGCCTCAACAAAAAAATTATCTTTATGCAAAAGTACCCTTCTCACAATTTTTTTAACTTCCAAAGGAAATTGAATATGTTTGACAATGAGGTTAGGTAATTTGTCACAAATAAACTGGGCAACATGCATCCCTCCATGTCAATTGAACGCCACATATAAGGACCATGGACCATCTCCTAACAAAGAACATTCAAATTTGTTTGCAAAATTGTCAATGCATACGTGTGTGTCCTCCATATATTGGTGATCCTCTATATCGGGTAGATGATTGTCTCTATTCCATCCATAACTCTACCAATGGAGTCCAATGGAGTGACATGCTCCTGTTCCTAAGCCACATTTTCCATCTCCTTGTCAAGTTTTGCAGCAGATTTATTTGGGCCCTAAATTCTTCCCCTACCACAATGTCCTCTTCCTCTACCATGAAAACGTCTTGAACCAGTGGCATGGCCATGGTTCCAACCAATGCTAAGTACTCCTATGCTCAATGCAAGCATCAGCTGTTGCCTGACTAAATCCAGGAGTCATCACCACTATCTTTTACCCTCTTCCAAGAAAATTTACACAGATAGAAGACTACTTGTTCTTGAAGCCAAGGCATTGGGCCTTATCAAGCCTTGTTTGTTCACCCTGACTATGCCAGGAAGCTATCGATATTCCTATAAACCCTTATATAAATCATTACCTTCTCCATTACACTCTCCTCGTATGGCCTCTTGTGGAGGTTAAACTTTGTTCTCTATAGTCTTGACCACCTGTGGTTTCTTTTCACCAAGGAGAATCTTCTCTGTCAACAAGAGATGCATATCTACTAGGAAAGAGTCTTTTGTCAAGTTCTAGCGGGCCTTATCATCACTTTCCTTTGCTTGAATTAAGGCCTTTTCAAAAAGCTCCCATTCTTTCTCGAAATTATCTTTTTTCAAATTCATCATACGACACAAAACCTCCAGCTTATGTTCCATACAAATGAATTGATTTGTGAGCAACAAATTCTCTTCCTTCAGCCTCACAATTTTGTTCTCTTGGTAGTTCGAACCCAATTCTCATATCATTTAAAAAAAAAAAAACTAAAATTATTTAGTGATGTAAAACCATTTTCAATGAAGGTTTTACTAAAGAAAAGCTTTATATGTAAAGATCATAGAAACTTTACAACTTTCATTATCACGATAGAAATTAGTAAGAAAGGAAAGCAAGTATCATATGATATACATAGATCTGGTCATGACACAAATTTTTAAATTAGTCGAGAATATAGAAATTGAAATAGGAAGTGAAGGAGAATTTGTTTTCAATATAGTCAAGGAAGCTTCACAAGCAAATTTAAGACCAACTTCCTTGACAATGACATTTAACGTGAAGAGTGATTCAAGCCACCATCCTACATCTGTGCCATATTCTTCGTGAATAACGTCACTTACAAATTAATCACATTTCAACTCTATTAATTTAAATGATTTCGACTCGTTATTCTTCCAATGTCTTCCAACCATATCTGCACACACGTCAGCCTGTTTAACAGTAATAAAATAATCAAAATACAACAATATTTTGTAATTAACGAGAAGGAGAATGCTTTGAACCATAAAACAAGTCTTCACTCATCCCTAAAATATATAATATGATTTTTTTACATCGATGTTATCGTAGCAACACTAGAATATAAAACAACTCCATGCCAAAACATAAAGTTCAACTCTGCTACAATCTTACAGCATACGCTTTTGACATTGTATTATTCATTTTCAATTGAGCTTGAGAAATACAATCTTGAATAATCTTAATTCTCCTCTCTCAAACTCTTAATAGAGTAATAATGTATTATAATAGCGAAAGCTAATGATAGATGATTGTCATTAAAAAAATTGATCAGTGAGCAATTTACTTAATAAATCATTGGAATAGCATGTGTGTTTTTAGGGTATAAATAAGTCTTTAGTCTTTGTATACAATGATTTTGGTGAACAGAAATACTAATTGAAGGTTCCCACTACTCACTTTCTGCATGAATTGGCAACAATGCAAATCTGACGACTTGAGCAAGTTAGCTCATGAGCATATGATGACAGTTTGGATGACATAAGGCCAAAATAGGCTCTAAAGCAAGGGCCCAAAAAGGGTGTGAAATTATGAAAGGGTTACAATTTACAATACTACAACGGTCTAACCACACCATGTCAATGTGGAATGTCTACCTCTTTACATGAGGCAAAAAATCACTAAAGATGAAATCTAACTTCGTCCTCCAAATACAACACCAACTCTCCCACAAGAACACAAAACCACTAAAAGGCAAAATACCAAGTATATACAGAAATATATTAAAATATATATTAGGAATGAAATGCTAAGACACATTTTTCCAACATATAGAATTATTTCAAGGTGGGTCTTGTGTTGTCAATGCTTGTGCATTATGGAAATTAATTTTCATCAACACAACAACATAATAGTGACTCAAGTGTTTTATGCTATTAACACCTATGCATGAATTTTTTGTACTTGCCAACATGTGTATGTGAGTGGAAATGCTTCAATAAAAATTATCATCATTAAAAATAGTGGATTATAAAGGGGCAGGATTCACATATATGATAAAAGTTAACTTTTTAGTGTTAAACATTGTACTCCTAAAACAATTTCATTAACTCTTTCCATAAAAGTAGAAATTCTTTCATCTTCTTCCATTTTTAAATTTTCATACCTAACCCAAAAACATTCCATTTTTGCAATTTTGACAGTGATATCTCCTTCATTCAATGTCTCCAATTTATCCCAAATGGCTTTAGCAGTAGATCGGTCTGATAATCCCATGATATGTTGATCTGATAATGCACTCAAAAGTGCTTCTCTTGCTTTGCAATCATTCTCCTGATCCTTGCCCAATGTAGGTAAATTAGGTTGATTTTGAGTAGGACCAACATAGCCATTCTTTGTAACTTTCCATATGTCTCTTCCAATGCAATTCAGATGTGTCTCCATTCTGATCTTCCATATACCATAGTTAGTTCCATCAAGTTTTGGACTGTCCTTTCTGAAAAATGTTTGCTCCCATAGGATCTCCTCAAGCTATTAGGCCTCTCCAAAAAGAGGACTTATCTCTGATACCAATTGTTAGGACCCAAAAGGCAACTGAGAGGGGGGGCTGGGGGTAAATTAGTTGTCAATTAATTTCAACCCAAATATAACTTACTTCAACTTAATAATTAATACTGGTAAACCAAACTTAATGTCGGTTAACAGATTAACAGTTAATATCAATACCTGTGAAACTTAATGCATGAAACAGAAAGAGAAACAATATCCACAACATATAACATAGAGATTTTGATGTGGAACCTTGTAAGGGGAAAAACCACAGTGGGAAACCTTACCCACAATCAGATGATACTACTGCAAATAGTATGTGTATACAAATGGGGTCTGCACATATAGAAAGGCCAACCGCCTAGAGCACACTACTCAAATGGGAGTCGCAATGACTACAGTAGGATGGTTAAATCCTAGAATAATGCACTACTCAACATAGCATCTCAAATGCTGGATTCAATATCGGTTAAGCTCTGACAAACACCTTCAAACCTTCTGTGAACCTTCTCTTATGGTCTACTCAAATGATCTTCAATATTTGGACATACCATGTTACAATACCATAACCTTACATATCATATTACATATCTCATCAATTGAGATCTTACATATATACAAAACCTAAGACCAAATGTGTAGGTTGTCTTACTAAGAATATTACAATAAGATCAATTACATATAAGTCTAGATGTGAAGCATCATGTTGGCTCAAAACATTTACAACAATATCCAAACAATAAATCATATCAATAATGTGTCGTGCTGATCTAGAATAGATAATGCATACCGGCCCATAACCTAGACCAATTTTCTGGTAACAACAAATATGTCAACCCGATTAGATCATTAACCAAAATACCAAAACCAAGTATCCAAAGCATTTCTTTGACATAATCAAGTGATCTCTAGACGATAACAAGCAATCAATAGTGCCAGTGAACAATATAACCCACCGGTGGACAATATACTGGTGACTGTGCATAAGTCACTGAACTTGCCGGTGAACACAATGTGCCGGTTCAACATAACCAAAGATCTCCAGAAGGATAAGTGTTGATATCAATGACAAAACTAATGCAAAACAACCATAATACCAACAATTTGCAGTGTCAATACATATTTTCATTTCCTCATTATTTACAGTACCACACAATTCCAAAATTGCAACTTCTTTGATCTCCCTATCCCTCTTGACAATGTCAAGTCTCCTAGCCTCAATTTTATTATACAAGGATAAAGGTATCTCCTTCAAAATTTCAATTAAGGATTTCTTATAGATGTCCATATATAACAAAATATCCTCTTCTAATTCACTTTGCTCATTCTCTTCTAAATCTTCATAATACTTTGATATATTTTTCAATATTCCATTTTTTGTAATTTCATCAATAAGCTCAACACAGGTCATTGTGGTCTTACCGGTTTCAGTATCATCACCCTACTGCTTTTTGCTTGTGGTTGCCAGTGTGACTGGTTTCCTCTTCTACATAGGCTTCCTTGCCGATGGTGGACGTGCAATAGGCTTAGTTTCCTTAATAACAAGTCTCCTCCTAGGCTCTGCCTTCTTCTACTCTACCGGTGGTGTTACCACATTCTTCCTTTGCACCCTTCTTAGCTAGAGGTTCATTATCCTCAGGCTCAGAGTAAGTGATAGGGGAAATGTAAAATTGTGGCTTCTTCACTTCTGCAGCTCCAACCTCTTCCAGTTTAGCAGCATTTTTTGATTTGGAACCCAGTTGAGTGTCTATCTTATAAAGCACATCTTGTACATATGTATAAATATCTTTTCTATTTTCTTCTCTCTTCTCTTCCTGTTAAAATTGGTTTTCACTTCAAGAGCCTTCTCTCCTTTTGTACCAAAATGTTTTGTCTTATAATCTAATGGGGCATCTAACAACATCTTTGCATAGAGTTCAAAAATTCTATCATCCACCTCATATCCAAGTTTAGTAACCCAGATTTGCCTAGGTTCAACTACTTCCATAAGAGTAAATCATCAATTTTTACCATGAAACAGATATCAATGGAATACTTCTCCACAATGTTCTTTGAAATTCTCTCCCTTTTCTTCATGTTTTCTTGAAAAGTCTTAAAATACCCCCAAAGTTTCTCATCTCTACTAGTACCAAGACCGATGATAGCTTCCTTGATCTACATACCTACTTGTATGTCATGAGCCCAATGCTTCTTCCCTATACCGGGTAGCTCATTTAGGAAGTAAATCATTAAACAAACAATCAAGTTTCCATATCTAAAGGTGCCTTACTTGATTCCTTTGATCTTTCCAAGGTTTAACATCAACTCACTGCTCATCCACTCACATAAATCATATTTCACATTATTCCTCAGTATCTGATATACAACATGAATGCATGAACTAGCAACATAATTCAATTAGTTGGATTGAGTTACCTTGTAACCTATGATCATGCTTGTAAACTTTATATTCGTGTCGGTGATTGTGCTTATCCTCATTGATTTTCTATTAGGTGTAGCACCAATGAGTTTTTTGACCTCTGTGTTGGAAATTTTCTTGCTAGGTTCTTGTCCGACCCTGGGTAAGTCAGTGACAGCTTGAATTGCCTCCTTTGCGATCATGTAAGGCCTATCTAGCCAAATAAATTTGTTGTGAAACCTACTCATAACGTATCTGATCACCTCATCCTTAAATTCTGGTATGTATAGAATACTGGTTAACCCTAGATCCTCAATTGCATTGAATTCTGGTTTTATGGTTTCAGAGTCTCCTAGTATCATGGATTGATACATTCTTTTGATGTCTTTAGTGCCCAAATCCTCAAGGGTGTAGTGAATGTATGCCCTCACATCTTCAACATACATTACATCGTCAGGAACCCTAGAAAATGCTCCCGCAGAGTCTTCCTTTTTAGTGATTTTGGGAACCTCCTTAAATACTGGCCTTAACCTATCCTTGATTTTGACAATGGTGGGATTTGCAATAAAAGTAGGAGTTGAAGATCCAGATGCCATGTCAGAAAATTACCTGAAAGTGAATGTTGGTGGAAGGTTGATAACTACTCGAAAGATTTTCACAATGCTTTTTCTCACTCTTGACTCACCTTTACTTCTCTCTGAATTCTTGAATGCTCAGTGAGTGAAAATGAATTCACTTACCCTCTTTTATTAGCAAATAAAACCCTAATTTTCTATAATAAATGCTTCACTGACAACCCTATGGATGCTAGTCTCACAGTTATGTGCCAGGTGATTCTTCATTGATGATGAACATAATTCTCCAAATCTCCTTAGATCTCTTTTGGGGTAATATGCACAATTTAGTAATGAATTTGCCAACCCCTAAGGCTTATGCCTCACTTACCAGTGGAATTTCCTACAGGTGCAGGAATACTCTGTTCTACCGGTGGAGTTACCAGTATAGATCCATCTCCACTTGGTTCTTCAAATTTTCTAACCCATTTCTTGGTGTGATCTTGTTGTATTTCATCTACCTTCTTTCCTTTCTCATTATCTTTATCATTATTAACTGGTTGAGTCTTACTTCTACAATACTTTGCAATATGAGCTATTTTGTTGCATGCATAACATGTAACATTATTCTTCTGAATTGCTTTGACATATCTGGTATCATTTCTTGACCTACAATGATTATCAAAATGTCCAAACTTTCCATATGCATGACATTTAACATTGATTTTGCAATCTTCTAATCTATGACCATATTTCTTGCACTTTGTGCATTGACCAGGAACATAATTGTAGTTCAGATTTTCTTTATTTGTACATTGTTTAGCCATATACCCAAATTTATTGAAAACAAAACATCTACCATTGAATTTATAAGAATTAGATTTCCTTACCGGTTTCCTCTGTTCTGATGAGTTCTGCATACCGGTTGTCTGGTCTTCGTTTGAAGTACTAGAGCATTCACCAAGTCCTCTAGAATCATCAATCTGTCTTTGTCTTTTCAGTAAGTCAGCCAATTGTGCAACATTGATCCTAAACTTTTCTTTATAATAACGTGCAGTAGTCAGATCATCTCTCAGAGTGGTTATTTGTCTTTCAAGTTCTTGTTCATTGTTCCGGGAGTGTGCCAAATCAGTTCTCAACAAATTATTCTCATGAGTCAATCTACCACATTCATCAAATTTGTTCTTAAGAGACATAACAAGATTATCTTCTTTCTTCATTCTATCCTCAATATCTTTTAATAACCTCATAGTCAGATCTTTCATTTCATTCTTCATGAGCATGTTTACTTGACTTAGTTTCTGACATTTTTATTTAAGAGCATTTTTCTCCTCATCATCTAATTGTTGCAAAAGTTCTTTTATCTTGGCTTGAACAGATGATAACCTTTCTTGCAGAATAAGAATGAATTCATTTGCAAAATTCAATTCTCCTTGCAATTTCAAGTTCTTCATCCTTTCAGCATCATAGTCCTCAAGAGCCGGAATCAGTGTTCTACCGGAATGAACAATTTTTACCTTTCTAGACCATGCATAAATATACCAGTAAAAAAATAAACATTTAACAAGAAGCAAATAAACCATCCACATAAATGAACACCATAACTCACATAATTTATATGTGGAAAACCTCAATGAGGAAAAACCACGGTGGGATTTGTGACCCACAATATCAATTCACTGGCCATATGAAAAGATATTACATATAATACGGGCCTGCACTTGCAGGAAGGCACATTGCCTAGAGCATACTGCTCATAACTAAAGAGCCTCACTGACTACAAGCTTTTTGCCAAAGTAAATTACTAAAAATGAACTCAAGAATGCATCTTCTATGTCAAATAGAGTTCTGGTTTTGGTCCTGCTCTATATTGGTTCATAAACTCTTAACTATTACTAGTACCTCTTCTCCTCCAAGAATGATTTGCAAGCTATCCAAAGATCATTGCAAGATATACTACTCGCATACAAAATTATCTCCATACATATATTTTGCATCATACAGTTCTTCTATATTCTCCTATATCCATACATTTGATATATCACATCACTTACAAAAATAACCTAGCAGACTGATCTATATACCTATTACAAATGATATGCCTTATGTCGGCTTACAATACATTTACAAAAATGTCAGCCTTGACAATAATAATTAAAAAATGATTAAAATAAATCCTCCTTGATGCCGGCTTCCAAATAAGTATTGATGTCGATGGCGGTGCCGATGTCAGTACTAGTGTAGCCCTAAATGCTCCAAAGCCAGTATCTGCCGGCATATGCTTTCTAGTGCCGGTTTATGACTTCCATCATATATTGTTGCCATCAATGACAAAAAAATTGAATCCAATGACTGTCAATTGTGAACAATGTACATATATATGTATGTATGTATGTATGTATGTATGTATGTATATTAGATAGATAGATAGATAGATAGATAGATAGATAGGGGTTAAATGGTGTTTTAAAATGGAATTTAATGTAAAATATATCAAGATATATCTGTATGTAAATGTTTGATATAAATTGTTTATGTGAACTTTTGTGATTTAATATGATGTATATTTTCAAGTAATGGGTTATTAGTGTTTTTTTCGTCAAAATTCTCTATTTGGAGGATTATATTGGAATAATGCTTTTCAACAGGAATGTGTGTGCTATATGTGTTTTACATGTGTTTATTAAAATAAGTTTATGGCTTTAATGAAAATATAGTATTAATTTTTATGAGGATGCTATAGTTATGATGTTTGTTTTTATGTCAGCACTCCTCATTTCCCAACAATGGTTTTGTATACGTGAGTAGTTTTGTATTAGTCATCTTTGTTTCCTCTTGTGTGCTATACCGAAGTAGAGGATGAATGTGGCTTAGTGTAATGGTGGCTTTTGTATTGGAATTTTTTGAGAAGTTAATTGGCCAAAGTTACTTTATGCCTTTGAAGTTAAGATTTTTTACTTTGTAATTTTTTTGATGTTTAATTAAATAAAACCCTTGACCTTTAATGTTTTAGTAACCTAAACCAATGGGTGTCAAGGTTTTCTGTCTTTTATGTTGTTTTGGCTCATATGTCTTTGAGGGCTCCATAGGTTGTTCTTTGAGTTCTATCTTTATTGTCAGTAATTTCATGCTCTTATCTTTACGTGGGCTTTATTTATGAATGGCTATGGTGACTTATCTGTCTCTTGGTATTGTAACATTACTCTCCTTATGGGATTGAGCCATGTTGTGATATTTGATGGAAGTTATTGTATTTGTTGGTTATGTGGTTGTGATGAGATGTTATTCAGGATTTGGTTGGATCTCATTATGTTGGTTATTTGATGGTTTTTTATTTGTTGCCTTGAATTTGGATTTTGGTAGGCTTAGTGTCATAAGGGGGAGTGGCTCACCATGGGGGCCGAGATCCTAAAGTGATTGCCAAGATAACCCATTGGAAGAGTTTCTTAATAAGTGATAACCTAAATAATGTATTAGGGGGTTGGGTAGTTAAACACATTAAACAAGATTAAGTGTGGCCTGCTTATGGCTTGAGTGCTCGTTTAGGCTCAAGATGAGGTGGGAAGGCCTGAAATGACATAGTCAACTACCTTGTCCTCTTGAAAGGTATGTTGGTTTCACATGAGACTAGAATGGAGTTCGAGGGTTAGGAGAGGTTGCTAGGATAACCCAGGATGGGGGTTGGGGCCTATGAAGCCCTGTTAGGATAACCCATATCAAGCTATGTGATAACACTCTCCCCTTGTGAGCACTAGTGTCCTATCTCTTTGGTTGTAGCCTCTAGAGTATTCTCAATTGGAGTCCATCTATATTTTTCTCGATTGTGTGTTTCTACCTAGTGGAAGTGTGTTTGGATCATGTGTTGTATTTTCCTTGTTTGTATGCTTGAAGGCCTTATGTTATCTCCTAGCATGGTGGGGTGGTCCTTTAGGTTCCGCATGGTCAGGTTGTTGTTTCCTTATTCCATTGGGGATCTTGAACTTGTCTATCCATGGAATGAATTTGTTCATGTTCCAGATTGCTACTCTTGTATTTGGTCAGCCTAGTGAGTCAGATGGAGATTTTATGATTCTGTCATGTTGAACATATGCTTAAATCAGATGTAATTATGCATGTTCATTCCTACATGGAAAATGATATAATTATGATGGAACTATTATGTATATATGATGTAATCTTGATGTAAGAGAAAGGATACTTAGTGAATATTTTTTATATAGGCAAATGGAAATGATGATTTTGTGTAATTAAATGTGTTCATGTTCATTATTTAATACTTTGCATGTTATGATAAAGCGTCATCATTAGTTTTCAATGAATATAGTTTTAGAAAGTATCTATATTATGTAATGTAATTGTGTGGTTCAGTAATTTTTTTTAATGGGTTTCTTTAGTTGTTATTTTGGAATATGCTCCTAAATGTATCAATGTTATCTTGTTTACTTTTAATTCCTTAGAAGTAGTATGTTTACACTAGTAATAATGTTGAAAAACCTTAGGGGAAAAGTTAGTAGATGTCTTCTTCTTGTGCATTATATTTCAATTTTATCCTTGTAATATTATAAAATGTTCATTTAATAGTTTTAAAAAAAAAGTTTTCACTCTTTTCCTAGTATGATAGACCCTCTAGGGTTTCTTGGCGGGTTGTTACAAATGTTGAATTGAAGGTTATTTATTTAAGATTACATATAGATATACACTATGGTTATTTCAAGAGACATAACCTCTATATTTTAGAGATTATGAGGATCGTCCAACTGGGTGGTCAAGTTGCTTCAAGGGTCTTGGTAAAATTTTATTTGAATATTATTGTTTTTCTTAATATTGTATTGGGTACTTTTTTGGTGTTTCATTTAATCAGTCTATAAAAGTTGATATAACTCTCAAGGTTTGAGAAGAGAGGCAGGTTGATGCATTTTTCATCTAGTTGGGAATATTGTATCTAGGAGTGGGATCCCAATTTACTATTCAAGGCTAAAAAATATCTTTTTTAATAAGAATTAAAGTAGATTTTTGAAAGGGAAAAATATTTTACATAAGCAAGTATAGATAGAAATTTGAAGCCCAACAAAAAATACACAAAAATTTATTAAATATCAATATAGGAGATTTTGTTAAAACTACTTTAAACATATTAATTGAAAACTAATCCACTTTTTTGCTCTTCCTAAGAATTTGTATAAATATGGATTTTGTTTCCAACATGGATCCTTGAAATGTTTACTTGACGTTCAAGTTAGAATATTCCTCTTCTATATAGATAATATTGATTATTATGGGTTCATTTATTACTAATATTTGCATTGAGTAGAACGTTCTCTAAGTCTTAACTCATTGGATTTCATATCGATTCTTAGGATAATTCACCTTGATTCTCACAAAAAAATTCTCTTAGTTGCACTATAAATCTAATAGAAAAAGTGATACACGAGCATATAGTAGATTATTATATGTTGCAATAGATATAAAAAAGGTTAGAACCAGTAGAATAATTCATTTGGGTGTCCTTATCCTACTATTATAAGTTGAAATTCTAAGAGATATAAATATAGAGCCTCCTAACTACATTGTTTCTCACCATTGTAAGTTTCAGACACCTTTAGACTAGGGCATTGAATACTCATGTCTAACACATTCTAGTTTAGTTTTTGGATCTAGGTTCCTCTTTGTTTCTCTCTTTTAAATCTATATTACTATGTCTACTATTCATTGTATAATCTATTTTTATTGCTGAAATATATCATTTCACTATCATTGACCCTAGATCTCATATACACACTTCAATATATAAATTCTATTTCAACAAAGGAATAAAATCATAGAATTTAACTCTCTTATTATCTCTCTAATTGAACCTATTCATGTTCAGAGGCTATGTCACATAATTTTCAGATCTTATTTTTCATTCATAGGAATAGGATCTCATTTCCAGACATATCATTTTGGTGAACTAGGCATGTCATGCATTTCTCATATTTTCTAAAGTTAAAGTACAAACTTAATTTCTCATTCAAATGCATTCATTTATAGAATTTATTACTTATGTACTTGCACCTAATTAATTAGTTAATTAATGACATCATTGTTATTTCATAACACATAATATAATGCATCATTATTATTTCATATTATATTTTCTATAAATCTAGTATAGTAGACCAAATATTCGAAAAAAAAATACGAATTTTCTTTTCTCTTTCTATTAGTTTATAGAAACACATTTGTGTTGTTGAATCATATAGTTGTACAGAAGTTTTGCATTTTCTATTTTGGATCTAAGGTTCCTATTAGAATAAGTTATTGATAAATGGCTTCTCATGCTTTGCTTAGCATTGGTGTTGAGTCTAAGTTGACTGTTGACTCACTACCACTAAGAAATTGAAGAGAGAAATTATCCCTTGATCCAAAACCCATTGTTTCTATTATACTATAAAAAAGTTATCATCATGATTCCCATGATGAGTATGACCCTACAATTCAAGTGTCCAATGAGCAATTGAAGAAGCTAGACAAGGAACTATAAGGCTTTCAACAATTTCTAAGTATGGAACACTTGGCTAGTGAATTTTTCTTTTTGATTGAGAATGTTAGAAGACTAATACAAGGTGACTTGCATGATGTGGATATTTTGCATACCATCTCTCACATACTTGACAAAAAAATTGTGACAATATCTAGTTGCATATAAGTTCTTGTATATATGGTTCCTAAAAAAAAAATAGAGATTCAAGTATAGATACCCACAATGATAGCCTCTATCTCTACATTTAATTCTTATATCACACCTTTTTTTGTAAAAAAGAGTTGATGGTCTTGAAAAGCACTAAGAGGGGGGGTGGGGGGGGTGGTGGGGGCGGATGAATTAGTGACACCAAAACAAGCACAACTTTACACACTAACTGATAGATGGACTTAACCAAGTATTTGAACAAAATACATGCAATACAAAATGAAATAACAACATCCACATAAAGTAGATCATCCACCATAACACAAGTGTTTATACGTGGAAAACCAAAATAGGTAAAAACCCTGGTGAGATGGAATGCACAAGTTAACTATCTGCAGTAATAGAAAATTGAACTGTTAAGGTCTTACAAAGTGCTCTACTAGGAGCGAATCTTGTTAGAGATCCAAAGCTTGATTAGAAGCTTATACCCTGTTAAGAGTACTACCGTATTAAGAGTAACCTTGCTAGAGGATTTTAGAATCCAAACTAATGGATCACCTTGTTAGAGAATTTGTACAATGAAGCTTGTTAGAGCTTACCCAGTTAGGGGATTTGATTCCATTGTAATGATTAGAAAACAACAAGAAATGTTTGATATGTTCTCAGTAGCACAAGACTTGCTTGATCAGATCATTCTAAGTACATTAAACACTGCTCTTCATCTAAACACTTATATCTCTTCAACAAAAGATTTCACTCTTTATGCATATCAATATTCACATAGATCACTTCTTCTATATCAGTTCTCTCTCTTTAAATGATTCACTGAGATGTCTTTAAATAGACACACAAATCTTATGTTGGCCATAGGAATAGAATTTCCTAGCTAGAGTGTATCTAGACAATTAAACATAACTCATCACAAAAATGGATACCGGTTAGAACTTTCAATACCAGTTGGAACAAAATATGTGAACCGTTGTCCTCTAATCTTCCACTTGATCTTCGTCTTCATCTTTATCTTCATTTTGATGTCGACTTAATGTAACCATAAGTTACATCTTAGACACATACCGGTTGACATAGAGTACCAGTTAGAGATAGACCTTAAATACACTGGTTAACAATGTCAATCAATGAAGTTACATCGGTAGTCAATGTAATGATATGTGTGTGAGAGTGTTTCATCAATGACAACAAGTGATGAATATATGATAATCATCATCAAGCCAACAATCTCCCCCTTTGCATTGATGGCAACAATTAGAAAAAAATTGAGTAATACAATACCTCTAAGTGTACATACACAACATATATACATATGTACTCATATTCCCCTTTCCGTTTAATGCAATACTCCCCCTTAATGCATGTATACATACAAAATTTTCAGAAATGCACATACATATTATTACTCCCCCTTTGACAACAATGCCAAAATGATAAATTAAATATATAGATATATAGAAAATTTGTAGCAAAGTGTTCACCATCTATTACAATTTAAAAAGGTTCATGCATTGGCTAGTCTCATAAATATATTATTGAAATTTTGCTTCATCTGGGATAACACATTTTCCCATGATTCCAATATGTTAGTAGTAAACTCAAATGTAGACATCAACTGGGAATGGAATTCTTCCATTGAGTCTAGCGTGCAGGTTTCAAGAGTAGCGAAAATAGCTTCTGCACTAGAGTAGGCTCTCTAAAGAATGTTGACCTATGAGGTGAGGTGATTCTTGAGCTCTCTTAGAGATCGAAATCTCTTAGCCTTCTCATTATCATTCCTATTCAGTCTATCATACAAATGATCTATAGACCGGTTAAAGGCATGAATGGAATCCTGGATTGGGACACATGCCTTGCATAACCTTTCTATTTCTTGCTCAGTTTCAACTTGATTCTTAGAAATATCATAATAAAAGAAAGTAACATTGGAGGTAGAGGCAAGATACTTCCTTCGAGATTCAATAGTTTGCTTCAACAGACTTCCAGTATGAGATAAAGTCATTTTTCCACTTTCAATGTTCTTAGCTAGTTTATCTCCATATGCCTTCTTGTGACTCTTCTCAGCAGACATTTGAGAAGCACCTTCAATCGATTTGATTTGATCAGATGCATCTACAACTAACTGACCAAGTTTGTTGATAGGGGTAGGAAGATGTGCAACAACTGTTTCCGGTAGTAAACTAGATAAAATTTCTACTGCATTCTAGATTGTTTCTGCTTCAATCCTTTTCTCTTCAGTCGCTTCTTGTGTACTTGAGATTACATAACATTAGCAATCTTCATCATTTCTGATGCACTCAAAGTGTTCATGTCAATAGGTCCTGAGATACTTAAAGAATCTTCATCATCGTCATCAAGTAGTTCTTGCTTCATTGATTCAGGGGGTACACTCTTAATGATGGCTCTTTCTGTGTTCTTTTCTATTGTATCTTTAGTTTGCTAAGTAATAGCTTCCTCAGTAGACTCCTTTTGAGTAGTCTCAATGACCGATGGAGATTGGGGTTTCTCCAATTGTTTAGTTGTCGGTTCATTATCCACTTTTAGTTGAGTACCCGATTGATCAACAGATGTAACTTGTACATCAGTGATTGTAGGAGGACCCATATCTTGTGCATTAATGTCTCCAGATAGGTCTACTATGTCTTGAACATCTTCATCAACAAGAATAATTGAATCATCCTTCTTCTTGGTTGGATAGACTTCGTCAACTTGAACTATTTCCACTTCATCCATTTCTGATCGAGGAACATCGTCTGTAGTATCATCCTTATTGTTATAGTGGATAACATCTTCCCTCTTTTTGATTATATAGGCTAGCTGATGTGTCTCAAACTCAACAACTGACCTTTTTGCATTAAGAAGCTTCAGTCTTCTTACTTTAAAATCAAAATATGATTTGTATTCCTTAGTTAAAGCACTAATTCCATCCAATAATAGATTGGGGAAATACTTTACAAATATTTCATCAATAATCTTCTTTTCTAATTGAATTGCTTCCTCCCATTTTTCTAACAAATTATTATACAAAGAGATTGAAATATCTTTCTCCAAATCATGTGGAAATCTATTTTAGTGACCCAAATAAGTTAATACTTGTTGGATTACATACTATCTGCAGTAGTATCATCTGATTGTGGGTAAGGTTTCCCACCTTTGTTTTTCCCCTTACATGGTTTCCACATACAAATATTTGTGTTATGTGTTGTGGATGTTATTGCCTTTCTGTTTCATGCATTAATCTTTACCGGTACTACAATTAACTGATAAACTATCTGCCGGCATAAAGATTGGTTTACCTATATTAAGCATTAATTTTTGGTTAAGTTGATTTTGGTTTAAATTTATTGGACAACTGATTCACCCCCCCTTCTTAGTTGTCTCTCGGACCTAACAATTGGTATCAGAGCCTAATCCTCTTTTTGTAGAAGTTTAACAGCTTGAGGAGATCCAATGTCTTCTAACTATTTCAGGAAGGATAGTCCTAAACTTGATGGAATTAACTATGGCATAAGGAAGATCGAGATGGAGACACATTTGAATTGCATTGGAAAAGACATATGGGAGGTTACAAAGAATGGTTATGTTTTTCCTAATCAAGGTCAACCTAATCAACCAACTTTGGGTGAAGATGAGGAAAATGATTGCAAAGCAAGAGAAGTACTTTTGAGTGCATTATGAGATCAGAAAATCATGGGATTATTAGATAGGTCTATTGCTAAAGCTATTTGGGACGAATTGGAAACATTGAATGAAGGAGATTCCACAGTCAAAATTGCAAAACTTGAATGCTTCCGAGTGAGGTAGGAAAGTCTGAAAATGGAAGAAGATGAAAGGATTTTTGCTTTTATGGAAAGAGTAATTGAAATTATTTTGGGTATACAATGTTGTGGAGGAACCTTAAGTGAAGATAAAATTGTTTCAAAAATTTTAAGAGAACTGCAACTGGCATGCAAAATGAAAGTAACTACTATAAATGAATTGAGAACAATGTCTAATACATCAGTAACTAGACACACCTTGGTTGGAAAACTTTCAGCTTTTGAACTTGAGGAATTTGGTCCTGTTGCTACTATAAAGACAGATCTAGCTTTTAAGGTATCATCATCTACTTCATCATCATCATTTGATAAATCTGATTGGAAAGCCTTTTCTGTAAGAGAACTTGAAGAAAGCAGGAGAGAAAATGAAGAATTAGATGAACTTGAAGCACTATTTGCAACGAAAATGCCTAAAGGTCCAATTGGAAGTAAGTATGAAGGTAAAGCACCCTTTAAATGTTTTAACTACAATAAGATTGGTCATATGGCATCTAGGTGTCCTGATAGACATGCAAGATTGAAAGAAAAGCTAAAAGAACCTACAAGCCCAACCTTGAATATCAAAGATACAGATTTAAGAAGAATAGAGACAAATCTTGTTATCTTGTTGATGAAGGAGTCATCGATGATTTTGATTAGGATCCGACAGACAATGGATAGGTTTTTGTTGCTATAATAGAAGATCAACCGACATCTACTATTCAACTGGTAGAAAAGGCCATGCCAGCTAAAAATAAAGATAAGGATGAATGGATCATTGATTCAGGATGTTCACATCATATGACTGGTAATAAAAGTAAATTCTTAACCTTTCAGGAATACAATGGAGGTCTAGTGTGATTTGGAGATGATAAAGCTTGTTTGATCAAAGGAAAAGACACTATATCTTTTGATGGTAAGCATAATACTGATAATATTTACTATGTTTAAGGTTTGAATCATAATCTTTTGAGTGTTGGTCAATTAGTCGAAAAAGGATTTCAGTTACAATTCAAGAATACAAAATGCAAAATTATGAACAAAACTGGTTTGGAAATTCCAACTGGTAATCAGACTAGACGTAATATCTTTCATTTGAATAACAGTGAAAAGACATGCTTGATTGCACATATTGATGAAAGTTGGTTATTGCATAAGAGACTTTGTCATGTAAATTTTGATTGCATTGTGAAAATCAGTACAACTAAGGTAGTAAGAGATTTACCTAAGATTGTAAAACCTCACAATCTGGTATGCAAGGAATGTCATTTTGGAAAGCAAGTTAGAGCATCTTTTAAGAGTATTCCAAAAAAGTCCAATAATGTTCTTGACTTAATTCATAATGATTTATGTGGTCCAACAAGAACTAGAAGCTTACAAGGTGATAGGTATTTTATGCTAATCATTAATGACTATTCTAGAATGTGTTGGGTTACTTTTCTTAGGGAAAAATTAGAAGCACTTGGGAAATTCAAGCAATTCAAGGTGATGGTAGAAAATGAAATCGGTAAGAAAATCAAATTTCTGAGATCAGATCAAGGAGATGAGTTCACATCTAAGGAATTTAATAAATTCTGTGAAGTTAATGGAATCAAAAGATAGTTATCAGCACCTCGGACACTCCAGCAGAATGGAGTTGTGGAATGGAAAAACAAAACTATCTTGGATGTGTTGGCATATGTGCAGAATATGTTGACATGATGATATTGTATTGTCATTGATATCAATATGCTAAAAGAGAGAACCAGTAATATGCTGAAGAGTGAACCGGTAATATGATGAAGAGTGAACAAGTTTATTGAAGTTAAGCAACTAGAAAAGTGAACCGGTATAATGATGAGAACCAGTATATGTGAAAAAGGTGAAGCGGTACGTTTGTCCAAGTGAACCGATATATGGAATGATTTCTATCAAGGTTTAATATGGCATGACTACCAGCTGGTAGTCTCAGCTTCAGGGTTTCTGGTTGAAGTGTTTCGAGCCTATATGATTAGACCGATGGCATTGTGTGATGAGTTAGCATTGTAATGGAGATCAGATCATGTTTCCATGTCAGCCTCATGCACATGAAGGATCCTACATGAAGGATATTGATCCTATTTACCTCGAGAATGTGCGAAGTCTATGCAAACGGTGCAAAGCATGTGATGGGTTATCACCTCCAAGAAGCGGTGAAGTAGGAACGATGGAGAATGTCTTGGGATCTATTCAAGACCATTGTATTCAGAGGCAAAGTGTTCAATGGTCAAGATTGAATTGACTGAATTGCTCAACCTAAATGTTTAGGGTTTAGGGTTTATGTTACTGACCTATCTGTTTTCTATGAGGTCAATGCTATGTTTCATGTTGAAGTTGTTGATAAATGTTGTGTGTGTATCTAAGTGCAAAGATATGTGATTCTTGCTAGACCAAATAAGAGGGTTGATACCTGCAGAATGTGTATGCAGAAGAAAGGAACTAAAGCAGATCTGCATTGGCATTGAAGTGCTATTACCAGATCATTGTAATGCTTGTTGATCTCTAACCACTTCAACAGTTGGAAAATCCCTTAATAGGGTAGCTTTAACAAGCTTGATGTAAATCCTTTAACAGGGTGACTCAAAGCCATTGGGTTCATGAAATCCTCTAACAAGGTAACCTCTAACAGGGTTTAACCCTTAACTAGGTATTCTAGCCATCCCTTAGCCGGGTGATCCCTAACAGGATCGGTTCTTAACAAAACCTGTTGTAACAATCTTTAACCAGACAAGGCCCCTACTAGAGTGGACTTCTAAAGAGTTCAAAAACAGCTTGTGGGTATTCATCCCCACTGTGGTTTTTCCTAGTTGGGTTTCCACATGAAAAATATGTGTGTCATGTGTGATGTCCTTTTCATGTGATGCTTTGTTATTTTCTGTCAATTGGTGAATCATGTTGATCTAACACGTTGTTATATTTTTGATGATAGATTACCTATTTATGCATAAGGATAATGCAGAAATAAGGGTGTAGGCTGTGTGGTAAGATAAGTGTTTCTGGTTTATATCTTTCACAATCTCATTGTGTTTAACCGATAGTAATTTGGTTTATGACTGGTGTTAGTGATTGTCAGTCAAGTTCTTACAGTCAAACCGGTTCAGAAAAAGTTTTTATATTGATACTGATTCACCCCCCCCTCTAAGTACCAGTTTCGTACTCACTATTCATTATTGTATTATCAATTGGTATCTGAGCATCCTCCAGGTCCTCTGTGTTGTAAGCTTAACTGCTTGAGGGAAAGATCCTATTGTAATGATGAAGAGGGAAGGTCCAAAGTTCAATAGAGATAATTTCAAAATATGGAAGGATAGAATGAAGATATACATCAGAAGCATGGGTGCTCAACATTGGAGCTATGTTGAGAATGCTTATGTTATTCCTACCGGTACTCTCACCGATGATCAAAAGAGAGAGATCCAGGAGAATGGACAAGTCATGGAAACCCTAATCAGTAGATTATTTGACATTGAGTTTATTGATGTCCAGGATAAAGAAAATCCCAAGTATGGGATACTCTTGAGAATATGTATGGCGGTGATGTGCATGTAAAACAAGCTAAAGAAGAAAGCCTTAGGGGAAAGTTTGAAGACATGCAGATGGTTGAAGGAGAGACCATTCAACAATATGGAATAAGAATCAAAACTATTATTGGAGATATCAAGAGTGCAGGTGGTAAAATGGAAGATTCCACTATTGTTAGCAAAGTTTAGAGATCCTTATTACTAGTCTATGCAATAAGGGTTGCTTCTATTCAGGAGTTGAGGTCAATAGACAAGACTAAGGTATCCCTAGACTCCATCATTGCAAAGTTGACAACCTATGAGCTAAATAGTTTTGATGGCAGTGTTCAAAAGACTAAATTAGCCTTTAGAGCATTTGCTACACCATCTAGAAAAGGAAAAGAAGCTAGTACCAGTGGTGAACCAAGACAGAGAAGAGAAATGGATGATGAGGAGATCTTGATGGAATTTGAAGCTCTTCTTGCCAAGAGACTTCCTAAGGGAACCGGTAAATACAGAGGTAAGCTTCCTTTGAAATGCTTCTCCTATAACTGAATATGACACATTGTTGTAAACTGTCCTAATTGTGATAGCAAGGACAAATCGGAAAAGTTCAAGAAGTTCAAAGGAGGAAACCAAAGAAACTATTTTGTAGTAGTTAATGAAGGTGTCACTGATGAGGAATGAGAAGATGAAGAAAATGAGGATATTGTGTTTGTAGCAGTCAAGGAAGATGTGTCAGACAAGAAGGATCTTGTCTCCCGCTTTGATAATTCCAATGAGTGGATTATTGATAGTGGTTGTTCTCACCATATGACTGGTGACCAGAGTAAGTTTCTTTCTCTAGAAGAATATGATGGTGGTGTGGTTCATTTTTGTAATGATGCACCATGTATGGTCAAAGTAATGTGTATTGGGTGGAAGGTCTCAAACATAACCTATTGAGTGTTGCCCAGCTGAATGATAGTGGACTCACTCTGGATTTTAGAAATGGAATGTGCAAAATAAAATGAAAGACTGGTGAACTCATGGCCACCGGTATGCAGACCAAAGGTAACCTATTTCAGCTAAATGCAAGTATAAGTATGTGTCTTATGGCTAGGTTTGATGATAGATGGATATGGCATAGGAGACTCTTCCATGTAAACTTTGATAATATTGTGAAGGCCAGTAAGATCATGACAATCAGAGGATTGTCAGTGCTGAGCAAACCAGAAAATCCTTTGTGCAGAGAGTGTCAACTAGGGAAAATGTCTTCCTCAACCTTCAAAGGTAAATCTTTCACTGTAGACAATTTACTTGATCTTGTGCATACTGATTTGTGTGGTCCTATGAAAACTAGGAGTGTGCAGGGAGATATGTATTTTATGATTCTTATAGATGATTGCTCAAGAATGATGTGGGTCACATTCTTGAAGGATAAGTTTGAAGCCTTTGGAAAGTTCAAAGCTTTCAGAGTACTGGTAGAAAAGGAAAGTAGTAGAAGAATCAAATGCCTTAGAACTGATCAAGGAGGAGAATTCACTTCTAGTGAATTCAACAAATATTGTGAAGAGAATGGCATCAAGACGCAACTGTCTGCCCCCCGTACTCCACAGCATAATGGCTTAGCAAAGAGAAACAACCAGACCATGGTTGAAGTGGCTAGAACCATGTTAATCCAAGGAAAGGTTGCTCACACCTTTTGGAGAGAAGCGGTGAGCACTATAGTCTACATAATGAGCCAAGTACTCATCAAGAAAGGAAAGGATAAGACTCCTTATGAGTACTGACTCGTAAGACACCAGTGGTAAGCTACTTCAGAGTATTTGGAAGTAAATGTTATATCAAGAGGAGTGAACATCAGAGCAAGTTTGATGCTAAATGTGATGAGGGAATATTCCTAGGGTATTCCACAAAGAGAAAAGCTCTCAAATGTTTCAACAACAGGACTCAGAGAATTGTTGAAAGCATCAATGTTAGGGTTGATGAAAACTCTGAGAAACTTGAGGAAACTAGCAGAGAGCATGTAGGAGATGAACCGGTAGTAACCTTCTGGGAACCAGTTGCAAATCAGCCTAGTACTAGTAATTGTGCTCCTACACTGGTGGATGCTGATGCTGATGAAGATGACGATGAAGAAGAAAAGCAAGAGGAATCTGTGAAGAATATACCTAGGTATGTCAAACTCAATCATGATCCAAAGGAGATCATAGGAGACAAAGATGAAGGAATTCTTACAAGAAGAAAGGTTAGAGAAAGCTCATGTATGATCTCTGAATTTGAGCCTAAATCATTTAAAGAGGTACATAAAGATGAAGACTAGATCAAGGCAATGGAAGAAGAATTTGACCAGATAGAGAGGAATGGTACATGGTCTTTGGTACCCAGACCAAAGCATAAAAATGTCATTGGAACCAAATGGGTCTTCAGAAATAAGCTGAATGAGGATGGCATAGTGGTAAGGAATAAAGCCAGACTAGTATGTAAAGGATATGCCCAAGAAGAAGGAGAAGAATATGGAGAAACCTTTGCTCTAGTAGAAAGATTGAAAGGAGTTCATATGCTCCTTGCATATGCATCTTGTAAAGGATTCAAGGTATACCAAATGGATGTAAAATCTACATTCCTGAATGGAATACTTGAAGAGGAGGTACATATAGAGCAACTAGATGGTTTTTCCCTATCAGAAGACATTGACATCATGTGTAGGCTACATAAAGCCTTGTATGGACTGAAGTAGACACCTAGAGCATGGTATGAACACTTGCACTCCCATCTTGTAAAGATTGCATTTGAAAGAACAAGTGAAGATAGCAATATCTACTTGAAATCAGAAGGAGATCATATTCTGATTTGTGAAGTATTTGTTGATGACATAATCTTTGGTGGAGATGACCAGATGAGTCATGACTTTGCAGATGAGATGAAAAAAGAGTTTGAGATGTCACTCATAGGGGAGATTAAGTTCTTCATTAGACTACAGATTTAGCAAATGAAAGATGAAATCTTTATTACTCAGTCCAAGTATGTCAAAGAGGTGTTGAAGACCTTCGGCATGGAAGACAGCAAACTGGTTGGTACACCAATGGTGACCGATTGTAAACCATCAAAAGATGATGACTAAGCATTGGTAAATGAGAAGGAATACCGATCAATGATTGGTAAGTTGCATTATGTAGTGCATAAAAAACTGAACATTGCATATGCAGTGGGTATTACCACTTGGTTTTAGCAAAGCCCAAGAGAATCCCACTTGGTAGTAGTCAAGAAGATTCTTAGATATCTAAAGGGAACTATTGACTATAGATTATGGTATCCATACAATGATGATTTCAATCTGAAAGTGCTCACAGATGCTGATTGGGCTGGTAATGTGGATGCTCGGAAGAGCACAACCGGTGGTGCATTCTTTCTCAGTGGTAGACTGGTCTCATGGATGAGTAAAAAGAAGAGTTGTATCTCTCAGTCTACAACAGAAGCGCAGTATGTTGCAGCTTTTATGAACTACACCTAGACATTGGATGAAGCATGTATTGAATCGCTTCAAAGTTCCTATATCTGAAGCGGTAAGTATATTTTGTGACAATAAAAGTGCAATTAACATTTCCAAGAATCCAGTTTTACATGCTAGAACCAAGCACTTTGAACTCAAGTATCATTTCTTGAGGGAAAAGGTTCAAAACAAAGAGGTGGTATTGGAACATGTTTCCAGTAAGGAGCAGTTAGCAGACATATTCACCAAGGCTCTACCGAAGGCTACCTTTACCTATCTGAGAGGTGAATTAGGGGTGTTGCCCCTTCAAGAGGTAATCTAAAAGGGTTATGCTCCACATTAGTTAGATCTTACTTTGCCTATCTTTTTCAGGGTTGATGTGTTGAAGGATGCTACTCCTCAGGGGGATCAGCATAGTGGAACAAGGAAGCTTGTGCCTCCACTTTGGCATTGTTGTCAAAGGGGGAGAATATGTGAAGTGGAAAAGATATCTGCAATATTAAGGAGAAGATGTGATGCAGAAAGAGAGATATCTTTGTATATTGCCATCAATGCAAAAGGAGGAGATTGTTGGGATATGTGCAGAATATGTTGACATGATGATAGTGTATTGTCATTGATGTCAATACGCTGAAAGAGAGAACTGGTAATATGCTAAAAAGTGAACCGGTAATATGATGAAGAGTGAACATGTTTATTGAAGTTAAGGAACTAGCAAAGTGAACTGGTATAATGATGAGAACCGGTATATGTGCAAAAGGTGAAGCAGTATGTTTGTCCAAGTGAACCAGTATATGGAATGTTTTCTATCAAGGTATAATATGGTATGACTACTGGTTGGTAATCTCAGCTTCAGGGTTTCCGGTTGAAGCCTCAAGGTTTTTGGTTGAAGTGTTTTGAGCCTGTGTGATGACTTAGCATTGTAATGGAGATCAGATCATGTTTCCACATCAGCCTTGTGCACGTGAAGGATCCTGCATGAAGGAGATTGATTCTATCCACCTCAGGAATGTGCGAATTCTATGTAAACTATGGAGAATGCGTGATGGGTTATCACCTCCAAGAAGTGGTGAAGAATGAATGATGGAGAATTTCTTGAGATCTATTCAAGACCGTTGTATTCAAATGCAAAGTTTTCAATGGTCAAGATTGAACCGACTGAATTGCTCAACCTAAATGTTTAGGTTTTAGGGTTTATATTACTGACCTATCTGTTTCCTATAAGGTCGATGTTGTGTTTCATGTTGAAGTTGTTGGCAAATGTTGTGTGTGTATCTACGTTCAAAGATGTGTGATTCTTGCCAGACCAAATAAGAGGGTTGATACCTCCAGAGTGTGTATGCAAAAGAAAGGAACTAAACTGGATCTGCATTGGCATTGAAGTGCTATTACCAGATCATTGTAATACCTATTGATCTCTAACCACTTCAATAGTTGGAAAATCCCTTAACAGGGTAGCTTTAACCAGCTCGCTATAAATCCTTTAAAAGGGTGACTCAAAGCCATTGGGTTCATGAAATCCTCTAACAAGGTAACCTCTAACAGGGTTTAACCCTTAACTGGGTATTCTAGCCATCCCTTAATTGGGTGATCCCTAACAGGATCAGTTCTTAACAGAACCTATTGTAATAGTCTTTAACCAGACAAGGCTCCTAACAGAGCAGACTTCTAAAGAGTTCAAAAATAGCTTGTGGGTATTCATCCCCACCGTGGTTTTTCCCAGTTGGGTTTTGACGTGTAAAATATGTGTGTCATATATGATGTCCTTTTCATGTGATGCTTTGTTGTTTTCTGTCAAGTGGCGAATAATGTTGATCTAGCATGTTATTATATTTTTTATGATAGATTACGTGTTTATGTACAAGGATAATGTGGAAATAAGGGTGTAGGTTGTATGGTAAGATAAGTGTTTCCGGTTTATATCTTTCACAATCTCATTGTGTTTAACTAGTAGTAATTTTGTTTATGACTGGTGTTAGTGATTGCCAGTCAAGTTCACTGTTTACAGTCAAACCAGTTTAGGAAAAGTTTTTATATCTGTACTGATTCACCCCCCCCTCTTAGTACCGGTTTGGTACTCACCGTTCATTATTGTATTATCAAGATCCAGCTAGAAGTATGTTATCAGAAGCAAATCTACCTTATGTATATTGCAGAGAAGCAGTAAGTGCAGCGGTTTACACATTCAACAAAGTTCACATCAAAAGTGAAATCGGTAAGACCCCTCATGAACTATGGTTTGGTATTATTCCTACTCTTATATATTTTAGAATATTTGGAAGAAAATGTTATATTATAAGAGATGAGTATATTGCCAAATTTGATCCTAGATGTGATGAAGGAATATTTCTTGGTTATTCATCTAAGGGCAAGGCATATAGATGTTTTAACAAAAGATTACAAAAAATTGTTGAGAGTACAAATGTGAATATTGATGAACAGTTTAGAGGAAATTCAAGGTACATGGACTCTAAACTGGGAACAGAGATAATATTAAATGAACCGACAATGAGTATACTGGTACTGAATGATGATCCAGTCACACCAGCATCATTTGAAAATTCCACAATAACCGAGGAACAACAACAAGCAAAGACACCCCGGTATGTAAGATTGAACCACTCTGAAGATCAGATAATTTGGAACAAGTATCAAGGAGTTATGACTAGAGGAAGATTGGAAAATGAAGAGGTATGTCTAATTTCTCAAATTGAACCAACATCAGTTAATGAGGAATGTGAAGATAAATTTTGGATTAAAGCTATGGAAGATGAATTGGAACAAATTGAAAAGAATAACACATGGACATTAGTTCCCCGGCCTAAAGACAAAAATTTAATTGAAACTATATGGGTATTCAAAAAGAAACTTAATGAATATGGTAAAGTAATAAGAAATAAAGAAAGACTAGTGTGTAAGGGATATTCACAGAAAGAAGGAGTTGACTATAATGAAACCTTTGTACTGGTAGCTATAATTGAGGTAGTCAGATTATTCTTGGCTTTTGCAGCACACAAGAACTACAAAGTATATCAGATGGATATTAAATGCACATTTTTGAATGGAGACCTTGAAGAAGAAGTTTATATTGAACAACCTAATGGATTTTCTTTGACAGATGACAAAGATATGGTTTGCAGGTTAAGGAAAGCTTTGCATGGGCTAAAGAAAGCTCCTAGAGCTTGGTATGCTAGATTGGATAAATATATTTTAAAGATTGGTTTTACTAAAGGTAATGCTGACAACAACTTATATTACAAAGTGACTAATGATGACATCTTGGTTATAGAAGTTTTTGTTGATGATATAATCTTTGGAGGAGAAGATGGATTATGTAAAGACTTTTCTAATGAAATGCAGGAAGAATTTGAAATGTCTATGATTGGGGAGATAAAATTCTTCTTAGGATTATAGATTTCACAGACTGGTAGAGGTATATTCTTGAGTCAATCTAAGTATTTGAAGGAATTACTTAAGATATTTGGCATGGAAAACTCTAAACTGGTAAGCACACCTATGACTACAATTGATAAATTATCATTGAAGGATGAATCAACAACTGTTAATCCAACTAGATACAAGTCTATGATAGGAGGTTTACTATATTTGACACAAACAAGACCTAATATTATGAATGTAGTATGTATTGTGTCAAGATTTCAAAGTAATCCTAAAGAAAATCATGAATCAACAATAAAAAGAATTTTCCGCTACTTACAAGGCACAAAAAATCTTGGCTTATGGTATCCTAGAGATGAAAAATTTGATTTATGTGCATACACAGATGCAAATTGGGTAGGAGATGTAGATGACAGAAAAAGAACCACCTGTGGAGCATTTTTTCTTAGTAGCAGATTAATTTCTTGGTTGAGAAAGATACAAAGTTGCACATCTTTATCAACAACAAAATCAGAATATGTTGCAGCAGTAACTACTTGCACATAGGTATTATGGATTAAGCAAATGTTGAAGGACATAAAGGTAAAAAGAAAGGAACCTATAACAATTTACTGTAATAATATGGCAACAATTGATATATCTAAGAACCCAATACTTCACTCAAAAACTAAACATGTTTCTATCAAATTAAATTTTCTAAAATAGAATGTTGAAGAAAAAGAAGTGAAATTAGTTTATGTGAATACTAAAGATCAGATTGGAGATATTTTTATCAAGCCTTTGCCTAAGGAGACTTTTGAATATCTCAGAGAACAGCTTGGGGTTATACCCCCACCAGTAGAGACTTAGACAGTTGATGTGTGTCATCAACTAGCAGAATTAACAAAGAAATCTTTTGTTCCAACTTTGATGAGGAGAGCTACTTCTCAGGGGGAGTAGTTAGTATTTTGAGTTGGTATTTTGTATCTGAACCTGATTTTTGAATTGCTTTGGCATTTGATGTCAAAGGGGGAGAGATTGTTATGGAAAAAACCATTATCCCTTGGGGAAGAGATTGTTATTTTGGGGAGAGACTATTACTTTGAAGAGATTATGGGAGAGATTGATTATTCTTGGCATCTATATTTTGATCTCTGGTTAATGATCTCTTTGGGAGATTGTCGGTTTCTGGTTTTTGGCATTTCTATTTTGGAACTTTGATGGTTTTTCCATCTTGTGTTGCCATCAATGCCAAAGGGGGAGATTGTTGGTATTTTGGATATGTTGATATCATTTTTTCATTGATGTCAACACTTGTCAACTCTTATCAGCACTTACAGATTTGGTTATATTCACCGGCAAGTTAGTGACTTATGCACAGTCATCGCTATTTGGTTCACCGACAAGTTATATTATTCACCAACACCTGGAATGACTTGGAGACTACTTGGTTATGTTGAAGACATTATTTAGACACTTTGTTTTGGTGATATGTTCATTACTTTTATCGGGTTTGCATATTTGTTGTTACTAGCAAATAGGTCCAAGTTATGCACTGGCAAGCATATCTATTCCAAATTAGCACGACACGTCAAGAAGATGATTTGTTATTATTTTAAATGCATTGACCCAACATCATGCATTGGATATTGTTTCATTTCTAATTGATTTCATTGAAATATTTTTTAGTAAGCTAACCTACTCAATTGGTCTTAGGTTATGATATAAATGTAAGATCTCATTTGTGAGATTAATATATAAAAGGAAAGGATAAAAAAAACAATTGTTATAAGGTATATGCGAATATAAGAAAAGATACAGACACAGACATCATTCAAGATTGAAGGAAGGTTTGAAGAAGGCATATTAGAGCTAAACTAGTACTGAATCTAGCATATGAAGATGCTATTTTGAGCAGTACATTATCATTGGATTTAACCATCCAATTGTAGTCAGTGTGACTCCCATTTTGTGTTTGAGCAATGAGCTCTAGGCACTTGGCCTTTCTACATGTCCAAACCCCTTATTGTACACACATACTATCTGCAGTAGTATCATCTAATTGCGGGTAAGGTTTCTCACCGTGGTTTTTTCCCTTACAATATTTCCACATAAAAATCTTTGTGTTATGTGTTGTGGATATTATTTCCTTTTTGTTTCATGCATTAATCTTTACTAGTACTGCAATTAACTGATAAATTGTCTACTGACATAAAGATTGGTTTACCGGTATTAAGAATTATGTTTTGGTTAAGTTGATTTTGGTTTAAATTTATTGGACAACTGATTCACCCCCCCTCTTAGTTGTCTCCAGGACCTAACAGTTCCCTCAGACTCTAGTTGCAAAATTAGTTTCCTATTTCTCTTCTTTGGTGGATTCTCCTTCTTTTCATATACTTTAGGTGTTGGTTCCTTCTTGGCTAGGACACTCTGAGTCACCCTTGTGGTCTTTTTCATAGGAGATTTTTCATCACATATCTTTTTCTTTCCTTTCACTTTAGCTACAGGTGCAAGACCAGTTTCAATTGGTGCAACTTGGATTGCCAAAATGTCCAATTTTGCCTTCTTCTTATCTTTAGGTGATGCTAACAGGGTATTAGCATAGCCGACCAGTAAATCATGATTGACCTCTTAGATCATATCTTCCATCTCTTCTTCTCTAGGTTCAATTGCTTGCATCAAGCAAAAATCAATGGTAACCATGAATATTATGTCTTTTGCAAAGTGATTTACCACATCTTCTGGTAACCACATTCTCATGCTCATGTTTTTTTGGAATTCATTAAAATACTTGTTCGTGGTAGCTGAAAAATAATTCTTCACAACCTTAATGATGTTCTTGATCTATGTATTGACCGGTTGTTCCTTGGACCATTCAATATCTCCAATACCCAGTAGGAAGTTCTGAAAATAGAAAACTAACCTAGCTAATAGCTGACCATATTTGAACTTTTGTGTATTGTCCTTCTTAATAGATTTCTAATTTTGAAATAATTGGTCTCTGATAGCTTCACAAATATCATAGTTTTCATTATCAACAATCATTCTATGTGCTGTGTGAATTGCTCCAGATGGAACACTGTTATGTCTAATCGAGTAGAATACCCAGTAGCCTGTCACCATTGCTGCAAGTTTCACCGTAGTGTCTCTAATAGTGTTGATAGAGAAAGCAGGCTTATCAGATGTAGAACTGGTTAACTTGAAGATGGTGTCCTTTTAAATTCTTCTTAACACATGAATTTCACTGGTTGAGAAATAACCCGTTACAACCCTAATAGCCTCCTTAGTTATTGTATGGGTCCTTCCCAAATACATATTCTCTCTGTGGACTCGACTTAAGATGATTATTATGTATTCATCCTCAAAATCTTCAAGAAAATATGCAGCATTATGAAACCCTTTTTCAAAAACCCTGGCATATTTTTCTTCAATTTTTTCATTCTTATCGCAAAGTGATTTTAGCTGAGTATAGATGTGTAGAGTTCCTAAATCCTTTATTTTGCAATCTATATAGCTAGACAAGTCACCTTTGACCATAAAAACACTTGAAACTTGTGATAAAGCATTATGAGATATAATTTCATCTACCTTTAGAGCTTCCTTAGGCTCAACAGTGATCATCAACCTCTCCACAGACTTAGAAGTAGATGCCATTCTTGATAAACAAGTTTCAAAGTGGTATACAAAGAAATACCTTGTATCTTGCACGTCGCTCTATTTCCCAGTTGAAATGTTCAAATGCACACCCATTCGCCTCTCTATGACTTTCGATTCAACTTGATTTCTCTAATCACAAAGAAATTCACCAATTTACACCAAGACAATCTTGTTCTTCTCTGCAATCGCTTCAAATTTCTTTTTCGAACGAGTTAGGGTAAAAATGATAAAGTAAAACTTGTTTTTATCCATTTTGCCAACCACAATAAATGCTCACACTTTTAGGTTACAAAGCCTAATTTATTTACCACTTAAGTGAAATACCAGTTCATAACACATTAACAAAAAGTGACCAAAATAAAAAAAAATTAAAAAAAATTATTTCCTGCTCATTTTACAAAGGGGTTTGAAGATGTTTTACCATTGAGCTCCCTTTAGTCGTGTTAGACAAGCTTAAGTCACCGGTGCTGGATTCTCTTCACTGAGTGAAGGAATAGTTTCTTCTCTAGGTGAATCATCACCTTTATTTTTCCAAATCTAATTTATATCTTCTCTGGTCTCCTCAACATCAACTTTTTGTTTGCCTTTCTGATCCTTAAAGGAGTTGACCGGTCTGTTATTTATTGATCTGCAAAACTTTGCCAAGTGCCTTGGTTTGTTGTAGTGGTAATAGACCATACCAAATGATCTCCAGGGTATTGCATTTCCTCTTCCTATTCTTCTTTTGCAGTCCATAGCAACATGAACATGGTTATTACAAAAGTTGCAAACAACATTTGTTGCCTTTTCCATTTCGAATGGCCTAAACCAACTACCATATGATCTTTGCCAGTTCCAATTTACCCGGTTATCAAAATTCCTTATCTGGTCACCATTTAGTCTAGGATGCATGTGTGGTACAGGATTGTTTGATCCATATCTGCACTCAATATGTCTATGCCCATACATTTCACATGTGTAACAATGACCTTCAAACTTTCTAGACACATACCTAGCATTACTATTGTAATTTGCATTTCTGTTAGGTTTGTTTCTACAAACATTTGCAGTATGAATAGGATTGTGACAAATAAAGAAGATAGGTTTCAAAAAATTCTTACTGGTAGTCTTGTTGACTTTAGAAGCAGTTTTGTTCTTTGTACTGGAGGATTCACCTTTTTCAGTTGTATGAAAACCAAGTCCAGAGATATCACCCTTCATTCTCTGTGATTGAATTTTTTCTTCCAACATGGTAGAACTTCTTATGAACTTCTCTTCAGTAAGCTTTTTGACAAGATATTCATTATTCTTAGACAGGTTCTCTTTCAGAGATGATGCCAACTCAAGATCTAGCTTTAGGTTCTCCTTTTCTTTTGTTTATGTTAGGTCTCAGGGACAACTGAGAGGGGGCAAGTGAATCAATTGTCAAATAAATTTAAACCAAAAACAATTTAACCAACTTAATGCTTAAAATCGGTAAACCAGTTAAGTATGCTGGTAGATAGTTATAACAATTAAATGCTATACTGGTAAGGATTAGTGCATGAAACATAAACACAAAGTCATCCACAACACATAATAGAAATATTTGTACGTGGAAACCCTGTAAGGGGAAAAACCACGGTGGGAAACCTTACCCACGATCAGATGATACTACTGCTGATAGTAAGTGTACATAAATGGGGTCTGCACATGTAGAAAGGCTAACAGCCTAGACCTCACTACTCAATCACAAAATGGGATTCATACTGACTACAGTTGGATGGTTAAATCCAATAAGAATGTACTGCACAAAATAGCATCTTCATATGCTAGATTCAGTACCAGTGTAATGCTGATATGCTTTCACAAAAACCCTCCTTCAATCTTTAGATGATGTCTGCATGTATAGCTCTACTTAATCTCGCATATACCTTCACACAATCCTTTTTCACATTTTACATTTGATCTTACAAATAAGATCTTACATTTATACCATAACCTAAGACCAATTTTAGTAGGTCGGCTCTACAAGATATTACAATAAAAAAAATTTACAAACAATATAATATGCGATGAAATAACCATTTGAACATGTCGGCTTAATGCATTTACAACAATAATTAATCATCTCTAGAGTGTGCCAGGTTGATCTGGAAAAGATAAGCCTGTCGGTGTAACCCTAGACCTATTTGCTGGTAACAACAAATATGCAACTATGAATATACCAATGAACAAAACTCTAGGACAATATTTCCAGATGATGTCTTTGACATTACCAAGTGTTTTCCATGCCATTCCTAGTGTCGGTGATCATTATATCTTGCCGGTGTACCATATACTAGTAACTGTGCAATAGTTACTTGCTTGTTGATGAATGCTATTGGATCTCCAAAGTGCTAGTGTTTAAGTAGGTGTTGACATCAATGACAAAACCATACCAAAATACCAACAATCCCCCCCTTTTGTATTGAGGGAAACACAACATGGAAAAACCACCAATGTGCCAAAACAGAAATGCCAAGTACCAAAAACCAACAATCTCCAAAATGATCATAACCAGAAATCAGAGAGTAATAATCTCTCCTAAACAACAATCTCCCCCCTGGGAGAAACAAAGTTTTTCAATACCAATCTCTCCAAAAGATAATCTGTTTTTCCATAGATATCTATCCCCCTTTGATATCAAATACCAAAGTTACAATAAAACCAAGTTCATATACAAAATACCAATCAATTGAATATACCAACTACTCCCCCTGAGAAGTAGCTTCCTCATCAAAGACCAGAATAAAAGATTTCTCTGTTAATTCTGCCAGTTGATGACAATCATCAACTATCTAAGTCTCTATCGGTGGTAGTATGAATCCAAGCTGATCTCTGAGATATTCAAAAGTCTCCATAGGCAAAGGTTTAGCGAAAATATCTGCAATCTACTCTTTAGTATTCACATAAACTAGTTTTATCTCCTTTGCTTCAACTTTTTCCCTTAGAAAATTTAGTTTGATAGAAACATGTTTGGTTTTAGAATGTAATACCAGATTCTTAGATGTATCAATTTCTATAGCGTTATCACAATAGATAGTAATAGGTCAGTTAGTTGCTGCTGCAACATATTTTGATTCTGTTGTTGATCAAGATGTACAACTCTATTTCTTACTCAACCAAGAAACTAATCTGTTTCCAAGAAAGAATGGTTTGTCGGTGGTGCTTTTTCTATCATCCACATCTCCTACCCAATTTGCACCTATGTATGCACATAGTTCAAAGTTTTCATCTCTAGGATACCATAATCCAAGATTTATAATGCCTTGTAAGTACTGGAAAATCCTTTTTACTATTGATTCATGGATTTCTCTAGGATTACTTTGAAATCTTGAAACAATACATATTGCATTCATAATATCAGGTCTGGTTTGTGTCAAATATAGTAAATCTCCTATCATAGATTTGTATCTAGTTTGATTAACAGGTGTAGATTCATCCCTTTGTGATAATTTGTCATTTGCTGTCATACATGTGCTTACCGGTTTAGAGTTCTCCATCCCAAATTTCTTTAGTAACTCTTTTAAGTATTTGGATTGACTTAAGAATATACATTTATCAATCTGTGAAATCTACAATCCTAAAAAGAATTTTATTTCTCCAATCATAGACATTTCAAAGTCTTGCTACATTTTAATAGAAAATTCCTTACATAATCCATCTTCTCCTCCAAAGATTATATCATCAATAAATACTTCTATAATCATGATGTCATCATTAGTTACTTTATAATACAAATTGTTGTCTGCATTTCCTTTAGTAAAACCAATCTTTAAAAGATACTTATCCAATCTTGCATACCAAGCTCTTGGAGCTTGTTTTAGTCCATACAGAGCTTTCCTTAACCTGCATACCATATCACTGTCATCTGTCAAAGAAAATCCATCAGGTTGTTCAATGTATAGTTCCTCTTCAAGATCTCCATTCAAAAATACACATTTAATATCCATTTGATAAACTTTGTAGTTCTTGTGTGCTACAAAAGCGAAAAATAATCTGACTACCTCAATTCTAGCTACCGGTGCAAAGGTTTCATTGTAATCAACTCCTTCTTTCTAAGAATATCCCTTACACACTAGTCTTGCTTTATTTCTGACAACCTTACCATCTTCATTAAGTTTGTTTCTAAATACCCATTTGGTTCCAATTACATTTTTATCTTTAGGCTAGGGAACTAATGTCCAAGTGTTATTTTTCTCAATTTGTTTTAATTCTTCTTCCATGGCTTTAATCCAAAAGCTATCTTCACATGCCTCATTAATAGATGATGGTTCAATTTGAGAAATAAGACATACCTCTTCATTTGCCAATTTTCCTCTTGTCATAACTCCTTTAAACTTGCTTACAATTATTTGATCTTCATAATGATTTAGCCTTACATACCGGGGTGTCTTTGTTTGTTGTTGTTCTTCAATTACTATGGAATCCTCATATGGTATCGAGGTGACTAGATCTTCATTCTGTAATGGTGGATTTAGAGTAGGTTCATTTTTAAAAAATTTTGTTGTCGGTTCAGAGTCTATATACCTTGAAGTTCCTTTGAATTGTTCATCAATCTTTACATTTGTACTCTCAACAAATTTCTCCAATCTCTTGTTAAAAAATCTATATGCTTTGCTCTTAGATAAATAACCAAGAAATATTCCTTCATCACTTCTAGGATCAAATCTTCCAATATACCCATCTCTTCTGATATAACATTTACTTCCAAATATTCTGAAATACTTAAGAGTAGGAGTATTACCAAACCATAGTTCATGAGGGGTCTTACCAGTTTCACCTTTGATGTGAACATTGTTAAATGTATAGACCGTTGTGCTTACTGCTTCTCTCCAATACACATGTAGTAGGTTTGTTTCTGACAACATACTTCTTGCTGCATCCAAGATAGTTCTGTTTTTCCTTTCAACAACTCCACTCTGCTATGGTGTCTGAGGCGCTGATAGTTGTCTTTGGATTCCATTCACTTCATGGAATGTATTAAATTCCTTAGATGTAAATTCACCTCCTTGATCTGATCTTAAAGATTTGATTTTCTTACCGGTTTCATTTTCTACCATTGCTTTGAACAGTTTGAACTTTCCAAGTGCTTCTGATTTTTCTCTAAGAAAAGTAATCGAACACATTCAAGAATAGTCAGCAATGATTAGCATGAAATATCTATCACCTTGTAAGCTTTTAGTTCTAGCTAGACCACATAAATCAGTGTGAATCAAATCAAGAGCATTATTTGATTTTTCTAGAATACTTTTGAAACTAGCTCTAACTTGTTTTCCAAATTGACATTCCTTACATACTGTATTCTGAGGTTTGACAATTTTAGGTAAATCTCTTACTGCTTTAGTAGTACTGATCTTTACCATGCAATCAAAGTTTACATGACAGAGTCTCTTATGCCATAACCAACTTTCATCTATATGTGCAATTAAGTATGTCTTTTCACTGTTATTCAAATGAAAGATATTACCTCTAGTCTGATTACCGGTTGCAATTTCCACACAGTTCTATTCACGATTTTGCATTTTCCATTTTTAAATTGTAATTGAAATCCTTTCTCAACTAATTGACCAACACTCAAAAGATTATCCTTTAATCCTTCAACATAGTATACATTGTCAATGTTATGCTTACCATCAAGAGATATTGAACCCTTACCTTTGATTGAACAAGCTTTGTCATCTCCAAATCTCACTAAGTCTTCATTGTATTCTTGAAAGTTCAAGAATTTACCTTTGTCTCCTATCATATGATGTGAGCATCCTGAATCAATGATCCATCCATCTTTTACTTCAACTTTAGCTGCCAAGGCCTATACTATCAGTTGAGCAATAGGTGCCGATTGATCTTTTGTTATAGCAATGAAAACCCATCCATTGTTTGTCGGATCCTCATTAGAATCATCAGTCAGACCTTCATCAGCAATGTAACAAGATTTGTCTTTATTCTTCTTAAATCTGTATCTCTGATATTCAGGGTTAGGCTTGTATGTTCTTCTAGATTCTTCTCTTAGTCTAGCATGTCTATTAGGGCATCTTGAAGCCATATGACCAATCTTATTGCAGTTAAAACATTTAAAGGGTGCTTTACCTTCATACTTACTTCCAACGAGACCTTTAGGCCTTTTCCCTGCAAATAGTGCTTCAAGTTCTTCAAGTTCTTCATTTTCTTTCCTACTTTCTTCAAGTTCTCTTGCATAAAAGGCTTTCCAATCAACTTTGTCAAATGATGGAGCAGATGATGTTGATTCTTTAAAGGTCAAATCTGTCTTTATAGTAGCAATAGGACCACATTCTTCAATTTCAAAAGCTGAAAGTTTCCCAATCAATGTATCCCTAGTAACTGATGTATTAGGCATTGTTCTCAACTCATTTATAGTAGTGACTTTCATTTTATATGCCAGTGGCAATCCTCTTAAAACATTTGAAACAATTTCATCCTCACTCAAGGTTCCTCCACAACATTTAACACCCAAAACAGTTTCATTTACTCTTTACATAAAAGCAAAAATCCTTTCATCTTCTTCCATTTTCAGATGTTCATACCTGACTCGGAAGCTTTCAAGTTTTGTAAATTTGACTGTGGAATCTCCTTCATTCAGTGTTTCCAAATGATCGCAAATAGCTTTAGCAGTAGACCTATCTGATAGTCCCATGATTTGTTGATCTGATAATGCACTCAAAAGTTCTTCTCTTGCTTTGCAATCATTTTCCTCATCTTTTCTCAAGTTAACAAGACTGGGCTGACCTAGTACAGGAGCAGTATACCTATTCTTTACAACTTCCCAAATGTCTTTTCCAATACAATTTAGATGTGTCTCCATTCTGATCTTCCATATGCCATAGTTGGTTCCATCAAGTTTAGGTCTATCCTTCTTGAAATAATTAGTAGATATTGGATCTCCTCAACTTGTTAAACTTCTGCAAAAGAGGACTAAGCTCTGATACCAATTATTAGGTCCTGGGGACAACTGAGAAGGGGGGTGAATCAGTTGTCAAAAAAATTTAAACCAAAAACAATTTAACCAACTTAATGCTTAATGCCGATAAACCAGTTATGTATGTCAGTAAACAGTTATAATAGTTAATTGCTATACCGGTAAGGATTAGTGCATGAAACATAAACACAAAGTCATCCACAACACATAACACCAATATTTGTACATGAAAACCCTGTAAGGGGAAAAATCACAGTGGGAAACCTTACCCAAAATCAGATGATACTACTACAAATAGTAAGCATACATAAATGGGGTCTGCACATGCAAAAAGGCCAACAACCTAGAGGTCATTGCTTAATCACAAAATAGGAGTCACGCTGACTACAGTTGGATGGTTAAATCCAATAAGAATGTACTGCACAAAATAGCATCTTCATATGCTAGATTCAGTACCCATGCAATGCTAATATGCTTTCACAAAAACCCTCCTTCAATCGTCAGATGATGTCTGCGTGTATAGCTTTTCTTAATCTCGCATATACCTTCACACAATCCTTTTTCGCATTCCACATTTGATCTTACATTTATACCATAACCTAAGACCAATTTTAGTAGGTCGGCTCTACAAGATATTACAATAAAAACATTGTACAAACAATATAATATCCGATGCAATAACCAATTGAACATATCAGCTTATTTTATTTACAACGATAATTAATCATCTCTATAGTGTGCCATGTTTATCTAGAAAAGATAAACCTGCCGGTGTAACCCTAGACCTATTTGCCGGTAATAGCAAATATGCAACTATGAATATACCAATGAACAAAACTCTAGGACAAGATGTCCAGATGATGTCTTCAACATTACGAAGTGTTTTCCATGCCATTCCTAGTGTCGGTGATCATTATATCTTGCCAGTGTACCATATACCAGTAATTGTGCAATAGTTACTTGCTTATCGGTGAATGCTGCTAGATCTCCAAAGTGCTAGTGTTTTAGTAGGTGTTGACATCAATGACAAAACCATACCAAAATACGAACAGTTTCAACAATCAATTCCTCATATATAGTATATTTTTCCTGTTTGATCTTTATGATTTCTTGATCTCTTACCTTGATAAGATCTTCAGCAGCTCTCTTGGCTTCCAGTTCCTGACTCATGCAGAGAGTGAGACCTTCTAGCTCTCTTTTCAGATTTAGTTTCTCACCATTCACCTTTTCAACTTCATCACCTAAAGCTTCAATATTGGCTTCATCTGAAGAATTATTATCAGATATTTCTAGTAGTTTTTTAGATAGCTCTCTCCTTTTGGCTTGAGAGACTTTCAGTTTGCCCCTAAGGGATTCAATTTCATTTCTCCTAGCTTCTTGTTCTCTAACCATCTTGAAGTAGCTTCTATCCCCCATGGTATTTTCAAGATTCCCTTCTAAGTGGTTAGGCTTCAAAGAAGTTAGGCTTTGATACCAATTGATGGTCTTGAAAAGCACTGAGAGGGGGGCGGTGAATCAGTGACACTAAAACAAGCACAACTTTGAACACTAACCAGTAGATGAACTTAACCAAGTATTTGAACAAAATACATGCAATCCAAAATGAAATAACAACATCCACATAAAGTAGAACATCCACCATAACACAAGTGTTAATACATGGAAAACCCAAATAGGTAAAAACCACGGCGAGATGGAACTCACAAGTTAACTATCTGCAGTAATAGAAAACTGACTGGTTAAGGTCTTACAAAGTACTCTGCTAGGAGCGAATCTTGTTAGAGATCCCAAGCTTGATTAGAAGCTTATACCCTATTAAGAGTACTGCCCTGTTAAGAGTAACCTTGCTAGAGTATTTTCGAATCCAAACTAATGGATCAAGTTGTTAGAGGATTTGTACAATGAATATTTTTAGAGCTTACTCAGTTAGAGGATTTGATTCTATCGTAATGATTAGAAGACAACAAGAAAGGTTTGATCTATTCTGAGTAGTACAAGACTTGCTTGATCAGATCTTTCTAAGTACATTCAACACTGCTCTTCATCTAAACACTTATATCTCTTTAACAAAAGATTTCACTCTTTATACATATCAGTATTCACATAGATCACTTCTTCTATATTAGTTCTCTCTCTTTAAATGATTCACTAAGATGTCTTTAAATAAACATACAAATCTTATGTCGGCCATAGAAACACAATTTCCTAGGTGCAGTGTATCTAGACAATTAAACATAACTCATCACAAAAATGATCTCCAAACAAATAGTGTTGGTAACTCATCACAAAAAAGGATACCGGTTAGAACAGTCAATACTGGTTGGAACAAAACATGTGAGTCATTGTTCTGGAATCTTCCACTTGATCTTCATCTTCATCTTTATCTTCATTTTGATGATGACTTAATGTAGCCATAGGTTATCTCTTAGACACATACCGGTTGACATAGAGTACCGGTTGACACAGAGTACCAGTTAGAGATGGACCTTAAACACACTAGTTAATAGTGTAAATCAATAAAGTTACACTTGTAGTCAATGTAATCATATGTGTGTGAGAGTGTTTCATCAATGACAACAAGTGATGAATACATGATAATCATCATCAAGCCAACAAGAGTAATGCTATCCATGCTAGTTCTAGGCCTAATGCTACTAACCAAATACCTATTTTCCACCACCCTCCACTCTCCCTTTTGGTTCTGAAAACAATTACCAATATTTGCATTCCAAATTCTCACAAACCAATTCACCTATTGATTCTATGATTAACTACTATTACAAAATGTTTCTTTAGTTCAATAATAAGTAGCCAACATAAGCTAAAGTAGCTCCCAAAAAACTCTTTAATCATATTACACAAGTGTCCAACTTTCATATAGTATAATAAATCATTCTATACAACAACACATTGAGGAACCATGTTTTGATGAATATAATGGAAAATGTGATTTTAACACTCATGCATCGACATTTACTACTTTATGCAACAATTTTATTCATGAAGATGCTCTTATTGAAAACTATTTCCTTAGATCAATTAAAAAAACTATTTTGGTTTGGTTTTGTTCTTTACATAGTAATTCAATTCAATCTTTTCACAACTTTTTAATAAATTTTAAAATAATTTTCCAAGTAATATTAGGCCTCAAGTAATATAGATAGAATTTTCTATCATAAACAAGGTGTTAAAGAAAGTGACTAGTTTTATTAGTAGATATCAAAATTTGTATTAATGATTTTTTAACTTTCTTTTTAATGTTGATGTTTAAAGAGTTTTTTATTGGTCATTTTCAATGTAAAGTAGACATAAAAAATTGTTCATGAAATTTCCTTCATTCAGACACTTCTAAAAAACACTTCAGGGTTATCAACTTTAAGTTAGTCAATAAATTAGTTAATATGATTTCTCTTCCTTTATTACTCTATTTGACAAATTTGCTGAGGCTCCTCAAACTTTTCCAACATTTAAGATAAAAAACAAAAAATCCACTAAGATAAATTCTCATTCTTCTAATAGCATTGAAACTCAATTTGTTGATGTAATTCCTCCTATTACAACTCACTATTCATACATACGGAAGAATTGATACTTTTCCTAGCCATCTGAGCCTTATGCTTCAATTGTTAAAAAATAATTTCATTAGAAATCCTCCCATTCATCTTCTAGAAACATCCAAACCTTTACCTCATTCTTTTGACATAAAGGTCATTTATCAATACCATCATACTCCTAGACATAATATTCAATGGTGTATGTGTCTAAGATATGAAGTCCAAGACCTCATTAACTTTGATATCATATAAGCATCTAGTGTGAATGATAAAGAGAATAAATATATAGTCACCCTAATAAAAATTAAAAATATTTAGTAATCTTTTATCTTTTCATTCCATAAATTTTATAGATCCAAATTCTTATTACATATACAATGATTTCCAAAGCATCCTGTAAGAACAATTAGTTAATTTTATAGAAACTTACCCTAAACAAGAGAAACTTAAGACTAATCTTGAACCTAGTATCAACTTCACCCAATGTTATAACTCAATGCATGCACCTAGTGAACCACTACACATTACTATTAGAATTAATGAAAAACCCACACATGGGGTGCTCTTTGGTCTAGTATGTAATTTGAATGTGACCATAGAATATTTTTTTTACAAATATGAATTGTATCAAGAAACTTATGATAAATTTGAATTCTTGATTAAGGTTCTTCATGGTTTCATTTTTTCCACTATTGGCTCCATAACGCTTCACATTAAAATTAATCCTAAAAGATTAGATGTGCCTTTTACCATAAACCCTACCTTGAATTAATTTTTGTCAAGTTTGGTCAACTTTGGCTCACCTCCATGAAAGTAATCCCTTTCATAGTCCATAAGAGTTTAAAATTCCTATTTAAAACTATATTTCATAGTGGGTTCTAGCCCTTCTCTAGACACAAAAAAATTGTAATTGACTACTTTTGGCCCCAACTACATAAACCTATTTTACCTAATGAAGACCCCTTGTTCTTTTTTTTGTACCAAATGTTCAAAAGTAGGAGATTATCTAAGTTATCCTTAAGAAGTTCCTTAGGTCCCACTCTAACTACTAGCCCTAAGGATGCTACAATGTCTATAGATATAGAAATAACTCTTACTACCCATGGGTAATGAGTGAACTATGACCTATATTGTTTTCACTTCCTTTAGTATTTAATGTGTATGATTATGTTCCACATCTAAATTGTAGAAAGAACAATGAGGAAAATGACTAACACTAGCTAGACCTCCTCTTATATCTCAAATATTAAAGTTTCCTTATGTTCCTCAATCTATTCCTAGAAAAAAGGAAGAATAGGAATTGATGTTGAGTGACACCCAACCTCCTTCTACAAAATCTCTAAACAATAATAATAAAAATCACTATGTGGGATAGCATCACAATAGACATCATGTTATGTTTTTTGATCTTTCCACAAGATGCGAGTCTTCCCTTAATAAGTTGTATGTTATAGGGCCCTACCATATCACCATTCCTTGCCTTCACCTACTCCTAAAACTGGTCGTTAACTTTCCCAACCTAGGCAAAATATTAATTTGTTGATTCTAATGAATTCTTCAACTTATTTTTCTATTATTGTGGCTCATAATACTTGTGGTGATACCAATGACACTACTACACCATTTCTTCTAATAAATATAGATGATACAATTGAAACCATAGAAAATGGTTCTGAGTTATCTTTATTGTTATCTAAGGCATTAACTTTAAATCTAAGTGACACACATAATGATTCCTTGTTAGGAAGTGGTCTATGTTTAGAACTAGATGTGGATTCTTCTACTATACTTTCCATATATCCTTTAGCATCTTACCTTCCATCTCTTTATGATGAGGAAGATAGAGGGGGAAACGATTTCTTATAGGCTTAGCTTATAAGTGCAATATGTATTTATTTTTATATGCTAGCTTGTGTGTAATGTGACTCCCCTATGTGCTTCATGACATGTCTTTTATTTGTTACACCTTCTTTCGATGACCCTTTATGTTCCATTAGCATAATAATGTTAGCCCAAATATTATTACATTACTCCACCATTATATATAGTTACATATAATTTTTCATCACTCTTGTTGGTTCCCAAACCAATAATCCTTGAGTTCTAGAGGAATCACCACTAACTCATCAATAAAATTAGAGAAGAATTTGGCCAACGAATCAGATTTAGTCACAATGACAAAGATCTCCTACACTTTTGGCTCTATGAGACCAAGGTGGGTGAACCTATATAGTGTCTAATAACTTTTAGCTTCAAAATACTTAAGACACTACAACTTATAGTAGATCATCCCAATGAAAATGTACTAAGGAAGATGGTTTAACTCCTAGTTTTGTCTTTAACCTTAGTTTCTAAGCCTATATGTAGTTCATTGAGGAGAGGGGGTTCTACACTAATCCTACTCCTAATGCAAAAAGAAATGTAGAAATTAAATAGGATTTTGATTATGATAATATTATAAAAACTAAAAACAACTCCATGACAGGTTCCTTGTATGGGAAACAGAGTTAACTTCACAATATGCACATTTAACATCAAAACAAGGTAACATGCAACCTTTAAGCTTGAAATATTAATGCATTACACCAACAACCATACTTGAGAATCTCACATATACACAACACTATTTCTATACCTTGAAGAAGCAAATTAATCTCTCCCTTGAAGAGAAGAAAACAACACTTGAGGTATGCACCTGACCTGTAGGGACAAAACAAAAGACCCTTAATCATTTCATTTTATAAAATAGAGTATAAATAAGAGAGGCAACCACAATAAAACCTTTAAATTTGTTTGTATTCTAGTTACAAACTATATGAAACATTTAAAACTACACACTAAAATAAAAACTCTAACTAGCATTAAAACTTGCACTATATGCATGGAAGCCTTGCTTCCAGAATAAAGTTACATTTAGAATCCCCCTAATTTAGAAGAAGAGAGACTGCCATACATCCAAGAAAGAAAACCTAATGATAAAACCCTAAAATAATCTTTGAAAGAATCACATGTCTTCATTTTGAATGTTGCATTTTAAATCAACTCCCCTTCTTAAAAAATTTCTAAAAGTTACACCTTGCCACACTTGTAGGAAAATATCAAAAATCTGAAAATTACTATCTTTGAGAACTTGTCAATTCTCCTTCTGCATCTAGTTCAAAGTTTGACATATTTGGTCTCTATCCACTTCTGATTGAAAAAATCACTTTTCAACCTCTTCTTGAAAAATACTTTATTTGTGAAAGTCAAAAAATGACTTTATCTTTGCACCTCTCTCTCTGCACAAAAATGGCAACGATCTCTTTTTATAGGAATGACCATTTTGCTTACATTTTAAAATCTCTATATCCTTCCTCTAGCTAGAAAAAGAAAAAAAGTCACACCAATGCTGAAATGACATGTCACTCATATTTCTTTCATTATCTCAAACTCAAATTTAAGAAAAAAAAATACCCCCTTTGCTGGAAGGATTCTCTGTCAATTCACCATTATCTTCTACATATTTTCCTCTTTACACTCTAACTTGGTAAAAGAAAATTATCCCCTTTTGTAATAGTCAAAATTTTGATTTTTACTATGCTTTTTTGCCTTGCTCAGATTGAGAAAAAGTCCCCTTTCTATTAAAAAAACCTCTAATTCTCAAAATGGATCCTCTTGTTGATTAAATATAGAAGTTACTTCTCTCAGAATCATTCCTCACTGCAATTTATCATAGAATTAAAATAATCCTTGTTTGATAAAACATTTTTTCTGCTCACAAAAACATTTGTGACCTCATTAGTTTTATATTTTGACTAAAGATGCCTCTTACAAAGAAATCATTCCTCTTGTAATATTATTTTTATAGCTGGCAGCCCCCTTTTGGTAACAACACTTTAATATATTCCTTTAAATGAAAGTCTTATTAACCCTTGGCATCTCATAATTGTTTGTTGTGCATTGACCTCTTTCGGTAAAAATAATTCATCTGGTATTAGCTAGTAAGAAATTACCTTTTTAGGGTGGAGAATAATTTTTAACAATTGGTAGCCCAAACTCATCTTGCCTTGTCGAGTGAAAAAAAACCAATCTACAATTTCAAGTTCTTGCCTTATCTACACTATATTTTTTCTACAAAGATACCTTTCACAGGTCTGAAGAATATAAATTGTGACTGCATTTTATGAATTGAGTCCCCCCATACCACTATTTTATGTTTCTAGCAAGTAGTCATTCAAGATGCTCATATCATATTCGATAGAGGTAGGTTTCACTATAAACACCAAAAAAGCTCTTGCATAAACTAGAGAGAAAACCTATCACATCCCAACATCATCGAATCTTTAGATGAAAGTTCCCAGATGATTTGCTTCTTGGAGCGCATAACTACACCCTCATATTTTCCTCATGGAACTGCACACATTTCACGATCTCTAAAACTTGATCCATTGCAAAAGCACAACAGGTTAAATGATTTGATCACAAAATTTGCAGATGAAAGGCACAACCTCATAACTCACACATCAATTTGGATCTTATGCAAATAAAATTCTTCCTCATTGCTTATACCCACACAATTATAGTGCATCCACACAAAGGTATCTATTCATGAATTATGCAGAAAAGATGTCCTTTGTCTTTGACAATACATAGTTGAGATTGCAATACTGGCTTTGATCTGCCATGAGGTTCAAGCATGATTACCAAAATGCACAAAACTCTTCTCATATGAGCAAAATATATGAGGGGATTCCTCTCATTATCACACATTAAACACTAGAATGATTCCAAACTTGCATCTGTAGCCTCTGATCCATGAACAAATCAAAATGATATAGTCAGCACCATGACCCTAGAAAAATTTTCCCTCGTGCTCACCTTGCATTCATGGCATATGCATTAACAAATTTACAGATAACCTTGCATGGACACATGCCACCATTGGCATCCATGCTTAACTATTATAAAAGATGATATGTTTGGAGTTTCTAATCACATGGATTCACCTTCAAACTCTGCATAGGTCAATGATAATTTACATCTCTACAAATCACATGAAATTAGGGCATCAAAAAATGCTTTGATTTCACCTTCTTCCTTTATTATTTTTGTGTTGCTGTGAACACATCTTTTGTGCATCCATATCCTTTTCCACATTCAAGTCCTTTACAATCAGTATACTGGCACTACGTGTTTGCACACTCTACATTTCAATGTATAGTGCTCTAATGCATTGAAAGCTTTAACAACAAATGTTCCTCACACATTCTCTATAGGCATCACACCTTTTTAAATAAATTGCTTTGGGGCATTAAAAACCACTTATGTCTTTGCTTATTGATGCCTTCTCTCCCCTTTGTGTGGCAACCATGTCAATGGTATCCTCTCCAGCACTATGAATATTCTCGACGGCTCACTCACTGGAAGACCCTCACTAATTTGTTTAATCTCGCCTAGGAGCTTGTGCCTAGACCTAAATATAAAAAATGTGATTGGTACTAAATGGGTATTTAGGAACAAATTTAATGAAGCCAATGAAGTTCTCAGAAATAAATCAATATTGGTATGCAATGGATATTCACAAAAAGAAGGGATTATATGAGGAGACTTTTTCTTTGGTAGCTAGACTTTAAGTTGTGAGACTATTGATTTCCTATGTTGCTTATAAACATTTCAAGGTATATCAGATGGATGTCAAGTCAGTTTTTCTGAATGGTGATCTTGAGGAAGAAGTCTACATTGAGAAACCTAATGGATTTTCATTATCAAATGATGGTGACTTCAAGTTATCTTTGGAGGAGATAATAACTTGAGTATGAATTTTGTCGGTGATATGTAGAAATAATTTGAAATGTCTATGATAGGAGAGATGAAATTTTTATTAGGATTGTAGATTTCATAAACTAGAAAAGGTATTTTTATATCTCAAGCTAAATACGTGAAGGAATTTCTCAAGAAGTTTGGGCTGGAAGACTCCAAACTGGTTGGAACTCCTATGATGACTAGGTGCAAATTGTCTAAAAATGATGAATCGCCAAGAGTTAATCAAACTTTGTATAGATCTATGGTTGGTAGAGCTATATCTTACTCAGACTAGACCAGACATTATGCATGCTATGTGCATGGCTACTAGATATCAAGTTGATCTGAAAGGGAGTCATGCCACTACTGTAAAAAGGATATTCAGATACTTGAAAGGAACTATGGATTATGGTTTGTGGTATTCGAGGAGTGATGATTTCATGTTATGTGCTTACACTGATGCTAATTGGGCTGGTGATGTTGATGACCGAAAGATTACCTCCGGTGGTGCTTTCTTTTTGGGTAAGAAATTGGTTTCATGGGAAAGTAAGAAACATGATTGAGTTTCCCTATCTACTTCTGAAGCTGAGTACATTATTGCTGCTAGTAACTGCACTCGGGTAGTTTCAATGAAGCAAATATTGAAGGATATCAGATTTATCTATGATGAGCCTACTATCATATATTGTGATAACTCTAGAGCTATTATTATTTCAAAGAACTCAGTGTACTATTCAAAGACTAAACATGTATCAATCAACTATCATTTATTGAGAGAAAAAGTCAATGACGAGGAAGAGAATCTAGAACATGTGTCTACAAAGGAACAAATTGCTGATATTTTTACTAAGCCTTTGCCTACAGATACATTTTTCTATTTGAGAGACAAGTTAGGGGTATCTACTATTGGCAATTTAGAGGAATTGATTATGTGTTGCATTGATGTTTGCCATTGACATCAACACTAGCTTGTTTGTTTGTCTACTGAGTTCCGGTAGAGTGCTTGGATTGTGATGTTGATTTGGAGATCATCTCCAATATTCTCTGGTACATTTAGTTTGGTGGAATTGGTTTCGTTAGGTCATTCATGTGCGTGTCACATTCAGTTGGTTTGGGATTTGGTGATCCAAAAGATATCATATGTTCTCGTAAGCCTTTTGATTACTGGTAAAGGTTTTACTGACAGAGCTTTGTTGAAGATCTTTTGATGGATTGGATAAGTGGTGTTGGTGTAGATTCTAGAAGGTTCTCAGGATGCTGATGGTTATCATGTTTGTGTTATAGTTGATCAGTGGTATTACATTTGGCTTATGGAGATCTATTTTAGGTTTGGTTCTATTCTATGTTATTCTCCTAGGTTATGGACCGGTTTATGTAACATGTTGGTGGATGCTCCTGATGCATTACCGATTGGGTTTATTGTTTGGTTAATGTTGTTTTGGTGTTAGGCTGACTTGGGTTATCATAGGTTTGCAGGTTTATGTAATGGATTTATTGTATTATCTTTTAGGTGGCTGACCTAATTATTTAGGTCCCAGGTTTGTATAAATATGATGCAAGATCTCTTTGTAGATCACGATCATGGGTTATGGGATTATATGTGTGCAAATAAATTTGTAGTTGTAGACACCCAAATCTGTCCACTTAATTGAATGAATATTTAGTATCTATTTTTAATTTAACCATCGATCAACAGTTACTCATCTTAAACCTCTTCTTCTATTAATTAAATAAATTATTTAATTTATTTAATTTAATTCATCAAACCATATTCTAACAATTAATTAAATGAATAAAGGATATTTATTTAATTAACCCCTCTCCACATTTAAATAAATAAATCAATATTTATTTAAATCTCTAAAACCCTCCCACTTGCATTCTCCTACAAATGCAAGTTGCTCAATTTTAGTTGAAATAAATGAATTTTATTTTAATTAAAATCCTCTTTTATCCCAACCCACTTGCTCACTAACCCCCTTCTAGACTCTTCTAACCTCTTCTAATTAGCCTAATCTCTCTCCCTAATCATTTGCACATTCCCAAACAAAGGTCACTTTTCAAAAATGCCTCAAAGTCTTTGAAATGTATTAAAAGATTTTATTCTTCAACAAGTTAACCCCCAAAGTCTTTCAAAGCCTTTATGGCTCTTAAATAACCATTAATGGTTAACTCAACTTCTCTACATGGTTAGAGACTTTCCCTCTAACTCAACCCTCATTTAACTCATGAGTCTATTCAAGCATTTATTGCTTTGACCATGGTTATCTCCATTAACTCTTGCATAAGAATTTATCCATTGGCTAAAAGATTTATCCACTAACTAAAGCCTAACAAAACCCTCCTAGGGTAACCCTCATGTCATCTCAATCATTTAATGGTTCTTGCCTCTCCTCTCAAGCCATCTCATGTTGACACTTGTCATCATGGGATTGGGTTGAGAGCCATCACATGGATCCCAAACCCATTAATCTTGACCCTTAAAAAGCCCATTCAATCTTGGCCATTCAATCAACTTTTTCCCGTATAAAAGAACCTCATTTCCCAAGAAAAAAAAGAGGAGGAGAAATCATTTCAGAATTGTTATTATAGTAAAATTCACATAGACATTAATTAGGAACTTTCTCATAGAAAATATTTTACACTTGCATAAGCATTTGTTTTCATTTACAACCATCTTTAATCTTCATATGGAAGCCATGGATAGTGCTAGAACCTAAGAGCTATACTCATTTGGTACTTGGAGAGGAGAGGAACAAGGAAGAGCCAACATCATCAAGTATAGGGAGAGAGTATTAGAGTTGGTTAGTTCTTTATTTTCCTCTTTTCTTTCTTATTAATCTTTCTTGATATGCTTTGAAATGGATTCATTTTCATGTTATGCTTATGGTTGAAAGTTTACTAACATGATTTCTTTATTGCCCGCTAATCCTTTTTTCACAACATCATTTGGTGAACCCGATGTGAATCGAACACACAACCTTCTAATAATTGATTTCTAAACTTTTAAAAAAAAAATTGTAGGTTTTTCACACACAAAATAGCATTTTAGCACTTACATCATGGATAGTAGTGCTTTTGTCCTGAATTAACGCCTCTGATTTCTCTGAGTCATAGCACTTTTGTTCTATATTAGCGCTTTCGGTGTTTAGTATAAGCACTTTCGAGTATATCAGTGCTTATGCTCTCTGTCATAGCACTTTTAGTTTATTTTGGCGCTTATGTGGTTAGTTATAACACTTTTAAATTTTGGTAGCACTTCTATCTTCTAGCAGATTAGCACTTTTGTAATAGACAGAGAGCTGAAAATTGTAAGAAAACTAAAAATTTTAGGCTTATGAATTAGCCCACCATCTTTTCTAACCTTTTGAGTGATTTTTTTTTAATTTTTTTTGCAGGTCTAACAATTGTTGCAAGTTTTGGAGGAGTTAAATTAGAAAACATTATTTAGTCTTTGAGTTTAAAATTAATCTTTCATGTTTTTCAAAACAAAGGGATGAAAATAAACCTCATAGTCTTTTTGGTACAACTAAAATAAACTTCACTTTTACTTTGGTTCTTAAAACAAACTTAATCTTTCATGTTTTTCAAAACAAAGGGATTAAAATAAACCTAATAGTCTTTTTGGTGCAACTAAAATAAATCTCATTTTCACTTTTGGTGCTTAAAACAAACTTCATATTTCTTGTTTTCAGGCAAAAGGATTAAAAATCAACTTCATTCTTTTGGTGCACTTAAAACCCACTTCATTTTTTCAATTTGGTGCATAAAAAGAACCTCACATCTACATTTTTTACTACAAAGGCTACATGATTCTATTTCGTTGACTAGGTTTATTTTTTCGCTTTTCAAAAGTTTGTTAAGTGTCCAAAACAATTTTTATCTTGGCTAAAAAGAACACCATATCTGTTGGAGCAACATCTCCAAGTAGCAAATAGATCACATTGCAATAAAAAGGTTAAAAAGAGCAAGTGTCTTTTGTGTTTGGCATGCTTGTGCAAATCTATAGAGTGGTCCCAGTTCTAACACACACTATTGTCTCCCTTGGCTCTTGTGGTCCTAGGTGCAAGAGAAAAGTGTTAGTAATTCTCTTAATTTTCTATTTTTAAGAGAGGCCTCCCAAGAGACACATCACTCTTGGGATGACCTTGCATAGTAAATCCTTCGAGCTGCTATAGAAATTAGGTAAGCGAAAGTTGTAGCCTTGGGTGTAGCTGTTCCTATAGTATAACTTGCTGAAAGGACATAAGGGCCCCACCGTAAGTTACAAGGCTCTTAAGTGAGTCACTGCAGAATGAACTTACGTCCAAAGACATCGAACATTACTAGAAACCTCTTATTTTAGAAGCCCACCCATTCTATTGATTGAGGATATTTGTGAAAAGTTTAGTGCAAGAGCATAGATGGTTTTTCTCCAAAGATACTCACCATACATGTTTCCTTGAGTAGATACATAGCTTTTTGAAAGGCTACTTGTAGCTTGATGAAAGTTGTGACTCCCCCATCATAGGGATTACCTATCTGTTATGCTCGTGCAAGACTTAGTATATCACATCCTTACCTGCCATGATGGGATACATAAGGTATGCAGTACCAAAGTCGAATAAATATCAAGTTGTGGGCTAAAAATATCACAACTGGCCTTTACCTTAGGGATAAAAAGTGTTTGAGTTGTCTTCATCTTGTTTCATACCAGTGAAAATTTTGGTCGACTTTAGGCCTAGGAACATACATACATTTATAAGGGTCAAAAAGTTCATGATTGGGTTGATTTAGACCCACGCATGTTTTGCCATTATTGAAAAAGGGCAAGAATATGTGCTTGTGTTGACACATTTCCTTGTCAAAAGATTCAAACAATTAAAAAAAGTTACACCCCAACAACAAATCTCAACAAAAAAGCTTCACACATTTTTGCAAAAAGCTACCCATGCTTCATGTTTGGAAATCTCTCAAATATGTCAAAAATTCAATTTATAGAAAAACCAAAAAGAAGAAAAGTGAAAATAAAACCCAAAAAAGGATAAGTTTCTTATACAAAATTGTAAGTTGTTGTTGAAACATCACACTTTCATCCATCAATATCATGATTATAGTCACGGTTTTATTGATAACTTTGAATTAGAACCACTTGCATCACAAGATTTCTTTCAAAGAAGGGCTCTATCATATCATCACAATCACAGTCAATGCATTCATCCATGATACATTCCACAATCCAAAATCACTTACTAGAGATTCCTAGGTTCACACAATCTTCATACATTTTCTTCCATCTTTCTCACTTAAAAATCATTTCTGAACAAATTCATAGTTCCTCAGTAGAAAATTCCAAAGTTCACACTCATTCCAAAATGCATCAAAAATTCACTCAACTCTCAATACAAAGAGGTCTTGTCCTTAGTCCTTTCACATATTGCTTATCATATCAACAAAACTACTTTATAGTGTGTCTCTAATGAATACTAAGAGGTGGGGGAGGGGGGGGGGGGTGAATTAGTATGCCAAAAATCTTTGCACTTAAACACTTTGCAAGACTAATAGTAAACTAGTAAAATAGTTTAGCAGATAAACTGGTTAGCACACATGCAAACCAAATAGCAAATAATGCATTCACCCATAGAAGCACAAACACCATAACACAAGATTTTGACGTGGAAACCCAAATGGGAAAAACCACACTGAGATGGAACTCACAAGTAACTATCTACAGAATAGGAACCAGACTGGCTAAGGTCAGACTAGTTAAGGTCTTACAATGTTCTTTACCAGAACAGATCCTGTTAGGAGATAAGTCTGATTAAAGACTACCTTGCTACAGGATTTTAGATCCATAGATCTGAACCACCTTGTTAGAGGATTTACAAAAGGCTTTTGGGCCTACCTGGTTAAGGGCTACAAACTTGTCAAAGATGTGAGTAATCAACAAGTGAGTGATCTAGCAAATAGCATAGATTCCTTGGTTAGATCCTCGATAGCTCGTTCCTAATGCATTCCAGCATTACTTCAGTCTTCTACACATTCATACTCTCTCTGAATCCTTAACCACCTTAAACCCTAGCAACAACATCAACCTCAACAACAATATAAAACCCTAGACATGATGTCCTTATAAAGGAATCTGATTTCATGTCAGTCAAATAGGATTACAATACAATTTCCTAGGTTCAATGCATCTAGACATATCTGGTAACATGACACAAAAAGCACCATTAAAGTGTTGGCACCATCAAACAATCGGTGGATGGTAACTCATCACAGAGTATTACCAGTTCATACAAAATACTGGTTCAAGCAAAATGGTGGTTACCGGTTTGAAAAAATGAAGACTGGAAAATATGTGTTCTGCCACTTTGATCCTTCGTACCACTTGAGATCCTCGAACCACTTGGGGTCGACATGCCGCTTCAAACCGGTAAACACATTCTGTAAAACACCAATAGTCTAATGACTATAATACAACATACTGGTTGGAACAATTGCCAGTTGAGCATAACTCATACATACAAGAATGATCTCAATGTAAGTGTGTGTCCATCAATGACAATCACAACATAATCATCAAAAATGCCAACAGTCTCTACATCTAGTTTCAAACATCCTTAAAGAGGCATTACTAAACATCTAGATAGGTTAAAACTAGTCCATGAGTGCATCCTCTCATTACTAGGTAGCTTACGTTTGCCACAACACAAACATTTCTACACCTCATCTCACAAATATTAAAACATCACAACAAGCAATTCTAAAGAGGAATTTGTTGATACCCAACCTTTATTGTAGGAGATCAAACATCCACAAAATCTTCAAGTCATCATCATCATCATTAAAGCCTTGGAACTATAAGAAGGGATCACACATACACATTTCCATTCATCCCATTCTCAACCACACACTTTTCACCCAAAAAAATGTACTTAAAACATGGCTCAGACTAGGTCTCAGAGTTGTCAGCAAAATCAAAATGAAATATGGGAAGAAGAAGAAGTGCATGTTAACCCCTTTTCTAGAAGAGGAGACCTAGAAACCCCTAGACAAGAACAAATAGAAAACACAATTAGCAATCCAAGATTTAACATATTTTTTGAATAAATTCTCAAAGGAAGTGTTAAAGCCCATTTTGTAAAGCTTGCTCAAGAAGGATCTAAAATTCCCACTGACTTTGATGTATCACAACTTAAAGATATACTAGAACAAGCTCAACATAGCCATCGGCAAGAACCAAATCATGGTGAAAAAGAGGAAAGGAATACACATAACTACAATGATAACTACCAACACGACAACCTTCCCCATCTTACAAAAATCGATATGTTAAGGCAATAGATACAAGATCTCGCCCAACAAGTGCATTTAGGAAAGACACACAAGAAATATGCTCTCAAGGATATTTGCCCATATCTTTTTCATAGATACATATACATGCCTCCTTTCCCACGCATCTTCGAAACTCCAAAGTTTGATAAATACAAGGGAAAGGGAGATCCTAGAGATCATGTGCGAAAAATTTTCTTTGCCTCCTTAGAGGTTGCATATAAAGACACATATTTAATGCACCTCTTTCCTCAAAATTTGGGAGGCTCAGGTATGCATTGGTTCTCACGTCTACCTGGTGGGATCAGGACCTTTAAGGACATCGTATAAAAATTTATCACTCATCATGCACATAACAAAGAACGATATGTCTCCATCGCTGATCTATGTAATACCAAACAAAAGAATGGTGAGTTATTCTCAACATTATTACAATGATGGAGACACCTTTCTATTAGATGTTCCTTTCCTATTCCTGAAGAGCAATTAGTTTAAATTTTTCATTTCAAACTTAAATGAGGCAATAGATATTTACTTAGATATAAAATGTGCTAACACTTTCAAAGATGTCATAGCTCAAGGAATTAAAATAGAGAAAGACCTTATCCAAAAAGGACTTGTCAAAATATACAATGACAACAAGGAGGGTCCAAGACTAGCCTACAACAATGACAAACCAAATTTTTGGGCTAAAAACAAAAACATTGTTAATAATGGTGTTGTAGACACATGAACTATCAAAATCACTCAACCCATAGTCAAAATCATAAGGGTTGCAGATAATTGCAATGCCACACTGCCAATGAAGGTCATCCTCAAACCAATCCAGGAAATCAACCTTGAAACACATATCAAGAGGAACCTAAAAGCAGATACTCGCCTTACAAATCCAATCACACCTACACACCCTTGGGGAATATTTGGAAAGGATTTTATGCAAGCACATCTCTTCTAATCTTATCACACTACCTAAAACATCACACTATGAACCGCAAGTCAAACCTTCGTGGTGGAGGGATAATGATTATTGTGAATTTCATAAAGGAAGAGGGAACAAAATGAACAATTATCACTAATTAAAGGATATCATTGAAGACCTCATTGATCAAGGTGACATAGAAGTGGATGGTCACAATGCAAAAAATTCTAATACAAATCATACTATGTTCATAAATCCACTCCCATCGTATGAGAAAGGAGGTCCCTCCCATAAAGGTAAGAATCAAGAAAACATGACAAATTATACATACACAACCTATACCTATACTGCCAATAACCTTTATGATGCTAATGAACAAGTTGCTACCCTTACCATCCAAGGCAATGATCCTACATACAATGTTGTTACCTGTCATAGCAAGCTTGTCTTACCAGGGCGCCATCATAAGTGGTATATGTACCCAAACGTTATAACCTTATGGACCATATAGATAAGATGCCAAGACTTATCTCCATACTAGAGCTTTTGTTTATATCCCCCTCATATAAAACCATCTTAGATCAAGCTCTCCAAGAAGCATCAGTTCCACCCGACCTTAATACAGATCAATTTCAATCCATGGTTGGGAGTCTCAAATCATCACCATGTCTCACTTTTGTAGACAATGATGATGTATCCTTTCAACAACCACATAATGCCCCTCTCCACATTGAGGGATTAATACATAAACACAAAATCAAGTGAGTCTTGATTGACAATGGAGTTGGCCTTAACATTTGCACATTATAGTTGATCACCACCTTGGGGTGTGTAGAAGATGTAGTAGTTTCCAAAAAGATGATTACCATCAAGGCCTATGTGTTAGGTCCCAGAGACAACTTAGAGGGGGGGGGGGGTGAATCAGTTGTCTAATAAATTCAAACAAAAAATGACTTAACCAACTTAATGCTTAATACCGGTAAACCAGTTAAGTATGTCGGTAGACAGTTTTAATAGTTAATTGCTATATCGGTAAAGATTAATGCATGAAACATAAACACAAAGTCATCTACAACACATAACACCGATATTTGTACGTGGAAACCCTATAAGGGGAAAAAACATGGTGGGAAACCTTACCCATAATCAGATGATACTATTGCAGATAGTAAGTGTACATAAATGGGATCTGCACATACAGAAAGGCAAACAATGTAGAGCTCACTACTCAATCACAAAATGGGAGTCACACTAACTACAGTTGGATGGTTAAATCCAATAAGAATGTACTACACAAAATAGCATCTTCATATGCTAGATTTAGTACCGGTGTAATGCTGATATGCTTTCACAAAAACCTAGTTTCACCTTCAAATGATGTCTGCGTGTATTGCACTGCTTAATCTTGCATATACCTTCACACAATTCTTTTTTGCATTCCACACTTGATCTTAAAAATAAGATCTTACATTTATACCATAACCTAAGACCAATTTTAGTAGGTCGGCTCTACAAGATATTACAAATTTTTTTTTTACAAACAATATAATATCCGATGCAATAACTGATTGAACATGTCGGCTTAATGCATTTACAACAATAATTAATCATCTCCATAGCATGCCATGCTGATCTGGAAAAGATAAACCTGCCAGTGTAACCCTGGATAACCCTGGACCTATTTGTCGGTAAAAGAAAATATGCAAATATGAATATACCAATGATTAATTCATTAAGATAAGATGTCCACATGATGTCTTCGATATTACCAAGTGTCTTCTATATCATTCCAAGTGCCGGTGATCATTATATCCTGTCAGTGAACCATATACCAGTAATTGTGCAATAGTTACTTGCTTGCCGATGAATGTTGTTGGATCTCCAAAGTGCTAGCATTTTAGTAGGTGTTGACATCAATGACAAAACCATACCAAAATACCAACAATCTCCCCCTTTCGCATTGATGGCAACACAAGATGGAAAAACCATCAAAGTGCCAAAACAGAAATGCCAAATACCAAAAACCAACAATCTCTCCCAGAAACCAAAATACATACAGAGAGTAATAGTCTCTCCCAAACAACAATCTCTCCCCCTAGGTGCAACATGTGTTATCCAAATTTTTTTTTAATACCAATCTCTTCTCAAAAGATAATGTGTTTTTCCATAGATATCTCTCCCCCTTTGACATCAAATGCCAAAGTTACAACAAAACTATGTTCATATACAAAATACCAATCAATTCAATATACCAACTACTCTCCCTGAGAAGTAGCTTCCCCATCAAAGACCGGAATAACAGATTTCTCTATTAATTCTACCAGTTGATGAAAATCATCAACTATCTAAGTCTCTACTGGTGGTGGTATGACTCCAAGCTGATCTCTGAGATATTCAAAAGTCTCCTTGGGCAAAGGTTTTGTAAAGATATATGCAAGATGTTCTTTAGTATTCACATAAACTAGTTTTATCTCCTTTTCTTCAACTTTTTCCCTCAGAAAATTTAGTTTGATAGAAACATGTTTTGTTTTAGAATGTAGTACTGGATTCTTAGATATATCAATTGCTGCAGTGTTATCACAATATATAGTAACAGGTTCCTTGCATTTTACCTTTATGTCTTTAAACATTTGTTTAAGCCATAGTACCTATGTATAGTTAGTTGTTGCTGCAACATATTCTGATTCTGCTGTTGATAAAGATGTACAACTTTATTTCTTACTCAACCAAGAAACTAGTCTGTTTCCAAGAAAGAATGCTCCGCCGGTGGTGATTTTTCTATTATCCACATCTCCTACCCAATTTGCATCTATGTATGCACATAATTCAAAGTTTTCATCTCTAGGATACCATAATCCAAGATTTATAGTGCCTTGTAAGTACCAGAAAATCCTTTTTACTGCTGATTCATGATTTTCTCTAGGATTACTTTGAAATCTTGAAACAATACATATTGCATTCATAATATCAGGTCTGGTTTGTGTCAAGTACAGTAAACCTCCTATCATGGATTTGTATCTAGTTGGATTAACATGTGTAGATTCATCCCTTTGAGATAATTTGTCATTTGTAGTCATAGGTGTGCTTACCGGTTTAGAGTTCTCCATCCCAAATTTATTTAATAACTCTTTCAAGTATTTGGATTGACTCAAGAATATACCTTTATCAGTCTGTGAAATCTGCAATCATAAAAAGAATTTTATTTCTCCAATCATAGACATTTCAAATTCTTATTGCATTTTAGTAGAAAATTCCTTACATAAACCATCGTCTCCTCAAAATATTATATCATCAACAAATACTTCTATAATCAAGATGTCATCATTAGTTATTTTGTAATATAAATTGTTGTCTGCATTTTCTTTAGTAAAACCAATCTTTAAAAGATACTTATCCAATCTTGCATACCAAGATCTTGGAGCTTGTTTTAATCCATATAGAGCTTTTCTTAACCTGCAAACCATATCATTGTCATGTGTCAAAGAAAATCTATCAGGTTGTTCAATGTATACTTCCTCTTCATGATCTCCATTCAAAAATGGACATTTAATATCCATTTGATAAACTTTGTAGTTCTTCTATGCTGCAAAAGCCAAGAATAATCTAACTGCCTCAATTCTAGCTACCGGTGCAAAGGTTTAATTGTAATCAACTCCTTCCTTCTGAGAATATCCCTTACACACTAGTCTTGCTTTATTTTTGACAACCTTACCATCTTCATTAATTTGTTTCTGAATACCCATTTGGTTCCAATTACATTTTTATCTTTAAGCTGAGGAACTAATGTCCAAGTGTTATTTTTCTCAATTTTTTCTAATTCTTCTTCCATAGCTTTAATCTAAAATTTATCTTCACAAGCCTCATTAATAGATGATGGTTCAATTTGAGAAATAAGACATAACTCTTCATTTTCCAATCTTCCTCTTGTCATAACTCCTTTAAACTTGTTTCCAATTATCTGATCTTCTGAATGATTGAGTCTTACATACCGGGGTGTCTTCATTTGCTGTTGTTCTTCAATTATCGTGGAATCCTCAGATGGTATCAGGGTAACTGGATCTTCATTCTATATCGTTGGATTTAGTGTAGGTTCATTTGTCACAATTTCTATTGCTGGTTCAGAGTCTATATACCTTGAAGTTCCTCTGAATTGTTCATAAATTTTTACATTTTGTAATCTCAACAATTTTCTGCAATCTCTTGTTAAAACATATATATGCCTTGCTCTTTGATGAATAACCAAGAAATATTCCTTCATCACTTCTAGGATCAAATTTTCCAATATACTCATCTCTTCTGATATAACATTTACTTCCAAAAATTCTGAAATACTTAAGAGTAGGAGTATTACCAAACCATAGTTCATGAGGAGTCTTACCGGTTTCACTTTTGATGTGAACTTTGTTGAATGTATAGACCATTGTATTGACTGCTTCTTTCCAATACACATGTGGTAAATTTGATTCTGATAACATACCTCTTGCTGCATCCAAGATAGTTTTATTTTTCCTTTCAACAACTCCATTTTTCTATGGTGTCTGAGGTGCTGATAGCTATCTTCTGATTCCAGTCACTTCACAGAATGTATTAAATTCCTTAGATGTGAATTCTCCTCCTTGATCTGATCTTAAGAATTTTATTTTCTTACCGGTTTCATTTTCAACCACTGCTTTGAATAGTTTGAACTTTCCAAGTGCTTCTGATTTTTCTCTGAGAAAAGTAACCCAACACATTCTAGAATAGTCATCAATGATTCGCATGAAATATCTATCACCTTGTAAGCTTTTAGTTCTAGCTGGACCACATAAATCAGTGTGAATCAAATCAAGAGCATTATTGGGATTTTCTGGAATACTTTTGAAACTAGCTCTAACTTGTTTTCCAAATTGACATTCCTTACATATTGTATTCTAAGGTTTGACAATTTTAGCTAAATCTCTAACTGCCTTAGTAGTACTGATCTTTACCATCCAATCAAAGTTTACATGACAGAGTCTCTTATGCCATAACCAACTTTCATCTATATGTGCAATCAAGCATGTCTTTTCATTGTTATTCAAATGAAAGATATTACCTCTAGTCTGATTACCGATTGCAATTTCCAAACCATTTCTATTCATGATTTTGCATTTTCCATTTTTAAATAGTAACTGAAATCCTTTCTCAGCTAATTGATTAACACTTAAAAGATTATTCTTTAAACCTTCAACATAGTAAACATTGTCAGTGTTATGCTTACCATCAAGTGATATTATACCCTTACCTTTGATTGAACAAGCTTTGTCATCTCCAAATCTTACTAAACCTCCATTGTATTCTTGAAAGTTCAATAATTTGCCTTTGTCTCTTGTCATATGATGTGAACATCCTGAGTCAATTATCCATTCATCCTTTACTTCAACTTTAGCTGCTAGGGCTTGTTCTACCAGTTGAGTAGTAGGTGTCAGTTGATCTTCTAGTATAGCAACAAAAACCCATCCATTGTCTATTAGATCCTCATTAGAATCATCAGTCACACCTTCATCAGCAATGTAACAAGATTTGTCTTTATTCTTCTTAAATCTATATCTCTAATATTCAGGATTAGGCCTGTACATTCTTCTAGCTTCTTCTCTTAGTATAGCATGTCTATCAAGGCATCTCGAAGCCATATGACCAATCTTATTGCAGTTAAAACATTTAAAGGGTGCTTTAACTTCATACTTACTTCCAACTGGACCTTTAGGCATTTTCCTTGGAAACAGTGCTTCAAGTTCTTCAAGTTCTTCATTTTCTTTCCTAATTTCTTCAAGTTCTCTTGCATAAAAGGATTTCCAATCAGATTTGTCAAATGGTGGAGTAGATGATGTTGATTCTTTAAAGGCTAGATCTGTCTTTATAGTAGCAACATGACCAAATTGTTCAATTTCAAAAGCTAAAAGTTTCCCAATCAATGTATCCCTAGTTGCTGATGTATTAGGCATTGTTCTGAACTCATCTATAGAAGTAACCTTCGTTTTATATGCTGGTGGCAATCCAACAATTTCATCCTCACTTAAGGTTCCTCCACAACATTTAATACCCAAAACAATTTCATTTACTCTTTCCATAAAAGCAAAAATCCTTTCATCTTCTTCCATTTCCAGATGTTCATACTTGACCCGGAAGCTTCCAAGTTTTGCAATATTGACTGTGGAATCTCCTTCATTCAATGTTTCCAAATGATCCCAAATAGCTTTAGCAATAGACCTATCTGACAGTCCCATGATTTGTTGATCTGATAATGCACTCAAAAGTGCTTCTCTTGCTTTGCAATCATTTTCCTCATCTTTTGTCAAGTTAGCTAGACTGGGTTGACCTGGTACAATAACAATATAACCATTCTTTGTAACTTTCCAGATGTCTTTTCCAATGCAATTTAGATGTGTCTCCATTCTCATCTTCCATATGCCATAGTTGGTTACATCAAGTTTAGGACTATCCTTCCTAAAATAGTTAGTAGACATTGGATCTCCTCAAGCTGTTAAACTTCTACAAAAGAGGACTAAGCTCTGATACCAATTGTTAGGTCCCAGAGACAACTGATAGGGGGGATGAGGGGGTGAATCAATTGTCTAATAAATTCAAACCAAAACAACTTAACCAACTTAATGCTTAATATCGGTAAACTAGTAAAGCATGTTGGTAAACAGTTTTAATAGTTAATTGCTATACTGGTAAAGATTAATGCATGAAACATAAACACAAAGTCATCCACAACACATAACACTGATATTTGTACATGGGAACCCTGTAAGGGGAAAAACCACGGTGGGAAACCTTAACCACAATCAGATGATACTACTGCAGATAGTAAGTGTACATAAATGGGGTCTACACATGCAGAAAGGCCAACAACCTAGAGCTCACTGCTCAATCACAAAATAGGAGTCATGCTAACTACAGTTGGATGGTTAAATCCAATAAGAATGTACTGCACAAAATGGCATCTTCATATGCTAGATTTAGTACCGGTGTAATGCTGATATGCTTTCACAAAAACCTAGCTTCACCTTCAAATGATGTCTACGTGTATTGCACTACTTAATCTCGTATATACCTTCACACAATTCTTTTTCGCATTCCACACTAGATCTTACAAATAAGATCTTACATTTATACCATAACCTAAGACCAATTTTAGTAGGTCGGCTCTACAAGATATTACAAAAAACTTTTTACAAACAATATAATATCGGATGCAATAACCGATTGAACATGTTGGCTTAATGCATTTACAACAATTATTAATCATCTCCATAGCGTGCCATGCTAATTTGGAAAAGATAAACCTGCTAGTGTAACCCTGGATAACCCTAGACCTATTTGCTAGTAAAAGCAAATATGCAAATATGAATATACCAATGATTAATTCATTAAGATAAAATGTCCACACAATATCTTCGATATTACCAAGTGTCTTCCATATCATTCCAAGTGTCGGTGATCATTATATCCTGCCGATGAACCATATACCAGTAACTGTGCAATAGTTACTTGCTTGCCGGTGAATGTTGTTGGATCTCCAAAGTGCTAGTGTTTTAGTAGGTGTTGACATCAATGACAAAACCATACCAAAATACCAACACTATGATGATGCATAATGCTCCTCTAAAGGGTGTGTCAGTCTACCAGTCAGGGTAGGACCTATGGTGAAAAATGTAGTTTGTCAAGTCCTAGATCTCCCTCTTCCATACAATCTCCTATTAGGTAGACCATGGATTCACACCATGCAAGTAGTACCCTCTACTTTCCATCACTACATCAATTTTCCACATAACAGAATAGAGATGACTATCCTTGGTGATGCCAACCCATTCAATTTTTGCAACCATGTAAGGAATCAACCTGATATCATACTTCCTAGCAATAGAGAAGTCACCGCCTCATCATCTTACATTCACCTAGAAAACCTCACCAATCCACCAATCCCTAAACCCAAACAAGAAAAGTTGAAAATAAAAATACAAGATCAAGACCCAGGAGAGTTTAATATTAGTCATCTTTTCTATGTTGCCCAACTACCCCTCCCAGCTAGGACTTATGGAGAACCACAATAGTCACTCAAACCACTTATTGCATCTCATACTACTATACTTGATGGTTTCATCCCTGACAAATCATAGGATCTACGAGGACCCTTCTGACATAGCTAGACAACAAGTCAGGATCCCAACAGAAAGGTATGGTAAAGGTTTTACCCTAATGTGAAATATGGACTATGATGGCCATAGTGCATTGGGATTCTACAAGCAAGGTGTACAAGAGACATTACAACCTTTATCACAACCCTGGGATACATCTAGACTTGGATTCAACCCTAGTTTAGGCAACTCTTCTAAACTTAGGATTCAAGGAAAGCATAACAAGACCACTTCAAAGTTCACCCCTTTGAGAAGCAAGACAATATCTATTGCCATTCAACCTCCTAGGTCTAAATTTTCCAATTACGAAGATACTCCTGAATTCGCTTCAAGTAAGCAAAGGAGATATATTTCCTACCAAACTTTCAATCCTAGGATAGGAGTCTTGTCTACCTCAGATACCCAAGCAACATCAACAACACTGTCCGATAAAACTACTACAATAGCTATTGACAAACCTGTCACATCAGTAGACATCCCTATAACACATAGTGATAGAGTTCTACAGAGTGATTCTGAGATAGATTCACTTGAATACGAGTCAGATTCTTCATTTTCACAATCATCTGATGGGGACACTTTTGAGGTTAAGAAAGTTGAAGAAGATGCATTTATTAGGGCCTTTTGGGACCTAGTTCATGAGGACACTTCAAATAGGTCACCTCTCGAGTTTGGTTATGAAGAGGATAGTACTGATGAGGACCTTGGTTCCTCTATATTTACCATAACTGATGCATCCTATGAACTTAACCTAATTGATGAAGTAATGCCAATTATTTACCTTGAACTCATTGAATGGAACCCACAAGACCTTCCACACCTTGACACCTTCCAAAATGATGATGCAATCATAGAATTTTTTAAATCACAAGATGACATACCAAGCAGGGATCACAAAGCTGGGTATTCTATTGAACTTAATAGCACAACCTACTTTGGAGAGAATGTCACACCTTTCAGTCACAAAAATATTACAATCAAAATAGGATTCTCAAGTGAAAACCACACTATGGTACTTGTGCAAACAAAAAGAGTAAGAAAAAAGGATGTATCCAATGGTGAAAACCACTCCAAGGCATCTGAGGATGGAACGTGTGACATTCTTCCCTTTAGTACTACTCATGAGAGATTGTATATCCTCATCGAAGAAATAAAGGAGGTTAATCTTGTTGGCATTAAGTTTTCATTGATGTCAACCAATATTGAAGGCTACTGATAGAAATATGTCAAACTGGTATGAAGGAGATTGAACCAGCATAAGGAAGATTAACAAGAAGTCTTGTTAATCGATATGGTGGAAGACAAGTAGTCATTGAGACTATCAGTGACTTCAACAGTATGTGGTGAAATGCATATGTGTGTTAGTATGTTTAGTGATAACTAGTAGAGAATAAACCCATTTGGAGGTTGGATGCCTTTTTATGATGAAGAGGTAAAATGTTAAAATGATCACAAACCACCAGAGGTGAAGATGTGCTACTGGTGTAGTGTGCACTACCAATTAGCAGGATGAGAAAGTCTCCCTGGTAAGCACTTTATCCAGTATGAGCTTGGTGAATGTTTAAGTGTAACCTGACCTTGTGTCAATGAATTGAGTATTGGACCAATGTGATTTCATGTGGAGCTGAGGTGGCAAGCATGGAGAGGTCGGTGAAGTTTCCATCGATGTGGTTGTCGAAACAACTAGATGACATCAATGAAACAACCATATATGATGAAATGATAACAGATGTATGTGGCTCAAGGAAGAAAGAATGACAGAGAAAGATCAGGTAGTTGTTGGCTCCTGGATCGAAGCAAAGAAATAAGACTGCAAGAAGACCTTGAGAAGGAAACAACTGGGTCTTAAATGACTTGACATGTTTCAAGGCCGAAAATCATGGTTGAGATTGCTATCTTTAGCAAACATGAATTGGATAATGCAAAACACGTACAGATGCATTCCTCAAGTATAGGTGAATGATCCAAGGTAGATTGGATCAGATCTGATGTAGATTTGGTCATGTGAAGGAAACCCTAAAAGCCCTCAGTTTGAATTGATTCTTGGTGGGAAAGCTCAAATTTAAATATGATGACTTGAGACTATGATTGTTGTTGTTGTAGAGTGAAGACAAGTGTGTAATCACTATCTAAGAGTTGAAGAGATAAACACTCAAAGTGTTTATGAGTAAATTTGAGACCGGTAAGGAGAAGCAAGATAAACTGGTGTAAGGAACAAACTAGTGGAGTGAGCATAGAACATAGAGGTGACAAGCCAGCAAAAGTGGTACCTGATAAAGAGTGATCAAGTGTGAGTTGAGGAATGAAGACATTGTGAGAGGGGACTTAGAAAAGTTATCAACAATGAAAAGTTGTAGAGTGGGTGGAGAGAATATAGACAAGTAAGGTTGAAGTTAGTAGAGTGTTAGGATTCCCAAAGATACTGAGAGTGGGGGTGAATTAGTATCTGACTGGTAAAAGAATTTTCTTGAATTATAACATGAAAAGCATTTCAAAACTATGTATTGGTAAACAAAAATTAATGCATTAAATAAGAACAAGAACCACAACATGAAAAGCACACCATAACATAATATTTTTAATGAGGAAACCCAGTGTGGGAAAAACCTCGATGGGATTTGTGACCCACAATATTTGCTTACTGGCCAATAAGGGAATATTACTGTTTACAATAGGGACCGGCACATGCAGGAAGGTCAAGTGCCTAGAGCTCACTGCTCAGTAACAAAATGAAGTCTCACTGAGTTACAAAATTGGATTATGCAAATCCAATGTCATGTACTGCTTCAGATCAGCATCTACTATGCCAGATTCAATATCTGTTTAAGCTATGCAATATACATAAACCCTTATCCCAGTAATTCGCACATTAGGTATGCTATCCTCTTTTTATTCTTCACATCCTAAATTATCTACAATGATCTCATACTTATATGAGTCATATTACAATCCACCATGTTGACTTATAAAAAGATTTTACAATTGATTACAAGGTATAATTACACAAAATTCCTATCGCCCATGTTGTCGGTAATCTTCCTTTTTGGTGCCGGTGATCTATATGCTAGTGTGGAGTCTGTCGGTGCCAGTGCCTACCGGTATCCTATGATTGTAAGGTTGCCATCAATGACAATACCTTCAATCACCTACAATTTCTCATTGGAGTGTGCATTTTCCAGCAATCTCCCCCTTTGGCATTGATGGCAACACTCATGAGAAAAATCAAAACTGTATATCCAAAAATGTTATCCAAAAATGATTTGTCAAAATTTTCTTACCAAAACTGTTACCAAAACTGTGTGCTCCTCCTGAGTTGATGATGTCTTTGTTCTAATCATTTTTCTCATTTACACTACTCCCCCTTTGACATCAATGATAAAGGTTGTCATTCACTATCAGTGGAGTGTGGTTCCTACCTAGATCCTTGTAACTGGTGGGTTACAATCTGGAAAAGATCCACCAATATAAAATTTTGACTATCACTGAACCTTTTACTATCTTTTAATGTCCGCTTCTTTTCTCTGAACTATACCGGTGAGTATGTGCATTTTCTCTTCCAGTGTCTTAAGTCTAGGAACCAAAGCCTCAGAAATTTCTTTTCTCAAAGAAATGAGGTAATCTAGTTTAGGACCTAGTTTGCATTTTAATTTTTTTTCCTTAACCTTTATCTTTTCTTTATCATTTTCTAACTTCTCAATTTTCTCTTCAAGATTTGCAATGTTCTTTTTAATTTCCAAAAAAGAAATCTGATGTTCCTATTAAGTTGTCAGCAATATTGTTGATTTCATCTTGTGCTTTGCTGATCTCTGAATCTATGTCCTCTATCTAAATATTAGTTTTGTAGGCATCTCTGTATAGTTTCTTGAAATCCAAAATTGTTTCTCCTAGTGCCGATAATAAGGTTTCCATTTTCTCCTTAATCTTCTTCACTATTTCCTCAAATAATTTTTCTTTCTCCTTATTCATCCTCTCTTTGAATGTGTCTTCATTTATCTAATCAACTGTCAAAATGTTACCGGTGATGTATTTAGACAATGTGTCTAGTTGACCTAAAGAATCTTTACTTCCCACAATGCACTTGGGTGCTATTAATTTAAGAATAGGAATTGTGTCATCAATAGCCTTGTAGGCTTTTGCATTACACTATGTGATCTTTTTAATATAATCTAATAATACTTTTGTCACGTTCATTGTTCTGAACTCTGCCATTGAAGAACTAGATGTCTATCCAACTATTTTCACAATCTCCATGCTATCAGTTGTTGTAATAACTTTGCTTGTTTCAACCTCTTGTATGTCAATTTGTGTTTGTATTTCTACTAGCAAAGGTTTAGGATTTTTAGTTGTTTCTGGTGGCACTGTCTCTGCATGAACCTGTACCTCAACCTATTTCTATTCTTGTTTCTCAACCTGTGTCTCAAAGGGTTTCTTTGTGCTCTCAACTACCGGTTTTTCTGATGTGGTCTCAGTATGCACTATCGGTTTCTCAATATGCATTACCAGTTTCTTAGTACACACCTCTGCACTATCCATTACCAGTTTTTTTGATTGTTTCTCAGTTTTATCTACTAGTGCTTTTGATGGTTTCCCAGTGGTGTCCTCTTTTGGTTCCTTTGTTTGAGTAGGTTTTTATGTGCTTATTTTTACAGTATCACTAACCCCAATCTCAACATCTGCAGCCAGTGACTCGGTAGCCACATCTTTCTTCTTATCCTTGGTGGTCTCTTTGTCCACCACAATGTTTACCTCTTGGGTGTCTATATTCATAGTGTACAAAATTTCAGACTCAGGATTTGTATCCTCTTGAGGAGTCTCCATACTCTTTGTTTCCGGTTGTGTGTCAACAGTTTCTGCCGGTCGAGTATCAGAAAGAGATGGGGGTAAGTTATCAGTTATCTTTAGGTTTGGAGGTCCACCTACCTTACCTTTCCCCTTATCCCTATCCTTTTGATAGACTCTTATAGTCTTAGGTCTTTTACCTTACCTTTCCCCTTATCCACAGTTTCTTCAAAAATTTCATTCATTCTTCCTGCCATAAGTGCAACATGTCAGTGAACAGTTGAAAATACTGTTTGATTATCCTCACTGATTAATTGATCTATCTCTTCAGTGGAGTTCACTGGGTGAACTACAAGCAATTTTTCAATTTTTTTATGTTTTTATCTAACTCAACAATAGATACCCTTCTAGCTTCTAGTCTCCTATATAAATCATTGAGTATTTCATCAACAATCTCCATCAAAAGTTTATTGTATATGTCCAAGTGTAAAATTACACTATTCTCTACACTCTCTTTATCATCAACAGAAAGTGTGTTATACAACTTGCTAATATTTTTCAGTTTACCATCTTTTGTTATTTCATTTAGAAGTTTATCCAATGGAGCAATAACCTTTTTTACCTTCTTTATCTTTGGAGCTAACTTCTTAACTGGAGGCCTAACTGCTTGTTGCTTTTGTCTTGTTCTTCTGGGTGTGGGTGAGGGTACCGGTGAGGGTTTTCTTTACCTTTCAACCCTTTTGAATACCGTCGGTATATCACTTTCAAAAGAAGTTGCAACCGGTGAAAGATGAGCTTCCGGTTGAAGTCCTTCCAGCTCACTTTCCTTGATACTAGTTTTGCTCAGTACATCTTCTTTAATAGCTTTACCTTTTCTAGTTCCCTTCCTCACTGTTTGTTCAACTTTCTTAACTCTTTTCTTAGACTAAATACCACTTTCAATTGTTTCTACATTGCCAAAGACTTTCTCAGATGGTTCCTTTGGTGCTTCAAGGAGGGCTTTTGCATAAGTTTCAATGATGTTATCATCTGTTTCATATCCCATTTTAGTTACCTAGATAGTCCTAGGGACAACTGCCTCCATCCAGATTTCATCTTTCTTAATTACAAAACATATTTCCTTTTGATATTTATCTACAATTTCTTGAGAAAGCCTTACTCTTGTCTTCATTCAAGCCTTCAGTGCTTGAAAATGTTCATTTATATTTTTCTCTCTATTTTCTCCCATGCTATTTAATGTGTCCAATAGTTGCTTTCCTACTGGTATATCAAAGCCAAGGTCTATTCTACCAATACTGGGTACTTCCTTAGTAATGTACAGCTCAAACAAACAAGCAAATTTTCAAATCTAAAAGTTCCTTTCTTATCTCCTTTGATCTTCTTCAGATTGTCTATCAATTCATCTTTAAGCCATTCCCAGATGTCAATCTTAGCATTGTTGTTCACTAAGTCATAAGCACTTTTAATACATAAGCTAGAGACTGAATTTAATCTATTAGCATGTGTGGCTTTATAGCCAAGGATCATACTGACAAATCTAACATTTATGTCCTTTACATCATTTACTCTACGTGATCTCTTGTCAAATGTTGCACCGGTTAGGTCCATTACTATGTCATTTAGAGACATTTTTAGTTCTATCAAGCCTGCTACTGATGGAAGGTAACCTTATTACTGCCTAAACTGCTTCTTTGGTGATCTTTTGGATGGAATCCAACCATAGAATTTTCCATGCAATCTTCTTAGCACAATCCTTATAACATCCTTGAGAAAATCTGGGATACTAAGGATTTCAGTAAAACCTGGGGTTTCCACTATCTTATGTTTCAGTTTGATATTGTCATTTACATCACAAATGACAGTCCTATACATGTTCTTGATTTCATCATCTCCTAATTCCTTTATATAAAAATGTTTGTATATCCTAGGATCTTCAGCGTATACTACTCCTTTAGGAATTTGAGAGAATGCGCCTAGGGTATCATCTTTCTTCGCTATTTCAGGAACAAGTTTGAATACAGGTCTAGGGCACTTGATAACCTCAATCATAGTAGGGTTCTCTATAAATTCAGGAACAAAGGAGGACGCCATGGTTATAAATACCTCAATCTGCCTTAAGGATGAGTGCTTGGATGAATTGCTTCACTTTTTCGCTAAGGATACCCTTGCTCAGAATTTTTGTGCTCTCAGAGATTTGAATGCTCAATGAATGAAAAAGGAGCCAAAACACTTACTTTATAAAGTTATTTTCTGCAACTACCACATTTAATGCTTGCCGGTTAAGTCACAACTTAACTCATCTGCCGGTAAAGAAGTAATTCAACTTCTCGCCATCAACCTCGAGGGTACATTAGCATGTTTTTCAATTTGTTGCTAAACCCCCAAAGGATTTTCCTTCAGTTAGATGAAGAGTCTCCTACTGGTGGAGTGTTACTCTGTTCTGCCAGTGGAGGAGTATTCCCATCAACATTTTGATATGACTTTTTGATCCATTGTTTTGAGAATTCTTTCTTTACCTCTTAAACTTTTTCTTTACCTTTCAAGCTGGGTCCTTTGTTATTTGTCGGTGATGCCTTACTTCTATAAAATTTAGCAATATGTCCAATCTTGTTACAAGCATAACAAGTCACATTGTTTTTTTGAATAGCTTTCCCATATCCTATGTCGGTATGTGTTCTGCATTGATTAGATAAGTTTCTAAATCTTCCACAAAAATAACATCTTACATTCATTCTGCAATTTTATGAATTATGACCAACTTTGTTGCATTTCAAACATTGACTGGTGGGTGTATTAGTGTTTAGATAGTTTCTAGATCTACACTGATTTTCTCTATGACCATACTTGTTACAGTTAAAGCATTTCCCATTAAATTTGTAAGCATTAGGTTGTCTTACCGATTTACTATGATCATGATTGTTTGCAGTACCAGAGCTTTCACCAACTTCAAAGCCAAGACCATTTGTATCACCATTAGGTTTCTGATTTTTGAGCATGTTATCAAGTTCCTCTAAACTTTTCTTGAATTTCTCTTTGTGTTCATTTGTACTAGCCAATTCATTTTCCAAGAAATCCTTTTGTCTCATGAGTTTAGTTTAGTCATTTTGTGTATGCATCAAGTCTGTCTTCAACATATCATTTTCATGAATGAGTCTTGTGTTTTCATTTCCAGCATCATTCAGTCTTCTAACCAAGTCCTCTTCATTCTTCTTCCGATTTTTAGTTTCTTTACAAAATCTCATAGTCATATCTTGCATCTCATTCTTCATTGTACTATTTTCTTGTCTCAGCTTGTTTACAAGATCACTGAGAGTTTCCTTTTCATCTTCATCATTCTGCATCTTTTCACAAAGTTCTCTTCTTTTGTTCCTTGCAATAGTGAAATTTTCTTGAACTCCTTGAATGATATCCTGTGCAGCCTTCAGATCATCTTCAAGTTTGATATTCTTAACTTTTTCTGCATCATAGTTTGAAAGAGTTGTTTCCAATTGCTTTCTCAGGTTTTCCATCTCTACCGGTGTCAAGATCTTCCTCAAGTTGTTAGGCTTTTGAAAATAGAGGACCAAGATCTGATACCAATTGTTATGATTCCCAAAGATACTAAGAGGGGGGTGAATCAGTATCTAATCAGTAAAAGAATTTTCTTGAATTATAACATGAAAATCATTTCAAAACTGTGTACCAGTAAACAAAAATTAATGCAATAAATAAGAACAACAACCATAACATGAAAATCACACCATAACACAATATTTTTAATGAGGAAACCCAGTGTGGGAAAAACCTCGGTGGGATTTGTGACCCACAATATTTGCTTACTAGCCAATAAGGGAATATTACTATTTACAATAAGGGCATGCACATGCAGGAAGGCCAAGTGCCTAGACCTCACTGCTCAGTTACAAATTTAAGTCTCATTGACTAACAAAATTGGATTATACAAATCCAATGTCATGTACTGCTTCAGATCAGCATCTACTATGCCAGATTCAATACCGGTTTAAGCTCTACAATATACATAAACCCTTATCCCAATAATTCGCACATTAGGTCTACTATCCTCTTTTTATTCTTCACATCCTAAATGATCTACAATAATCTCATATTTATATGAGTCATATTACAATCCGCCATGTCGTCTTATAAAAAGATTTTACAATTAATTACAAAGTATAATTACACAAAATTTCTGTCAGTCATGGTACCAGTAATCTTCCTTTTTGGTGTCGATGATCTGTATGCCAGTGTGGAGTCTACCAGTGTCGGTGCCTATCGATATCCTATGATTGTAAGGTTGCAATCAATGACAATACCTTCAATCACCTACAATTTCTCATTGGAGTGTGCATTTGGCAACATAGAGAAGAATATTGTAAGGTTACAAAACTTCATTTGCAACAATGATTTCATTTGTATAACAAGGTTTTATATTGTTTTCACTAATTTGGAGCTTAGTGCAAGGGTTGTAGCTCCTTTAGGTTGTAGGCTATAAATTATGCAGGGGTATGTTCTCCTTTGAGTTGGTGCTCCTTGGGTTGGTGCCCTAAATATTGTAATCAAAAATTCATTATGAGGCTGGATTGGAGGAGAAGATCTCTAGCAACTATTCTCACCAAGTATTTTCTCACATTGGGTTTTCCTCCTATATATCTAGTTGTGTGTGATGCATTATTCTGAATGTGTTATGTTAATGTTTTATCAAGTCCTTTCACAAACCCTATGTTCATTGTTTGACCTACTGGTTAGTACTCAGTTTGTTTTATATATTACAAGTATCTCCTTGTACAAGGAAAAGTGTTTAAATCACTAATTCACCCCCCTCTCAGTGATCCATTGTGTCCAATAATTGGTATCAGAGGCTAGGTACCCTTTTTTACCAAAAGCTTTCTCTAGCTTGGGTAGATCTTGTCAAGAGTTCACAATGGAAAGAAATGAAGTCATCTCCTCAAAAGCTCCTATGTTTGATGGTATCAACTATGGATTTTGGATTAGAAGAATGGAAACCTATTTGTCCTCTTTAGGTTGTGATGTATGGATGTCAGTTGTGAATGGGTATACATTCCCTAATAATCCCCCTATTGATCCAGATGCTAAGAGGGAATATGAGAACAATGCTAAAGTTAAGAATTCCATTCTTAGTGGGTTGTCTGATAATGAGTTTGTTAAAGTTATGCATTGCTCCTCTACCGAGGAAACTTGGGATAAGTTGTAGAAGATATTTGAAGGTGATGCTAAAGTCAAGGCAGCCAAGTTGTAGACATTGAGAGCACATCTTGAGGGTTTGAAGATGAGGGATGAAGACAAGATTGTTGACTATCTCCAAAGGGTTGATGAAACAACAAACACCATTAGAGGGCTTGGAGAAGACATAAAAGATGAGGTGGTAGTGAAGAAAGTACTTAGATCTCTTACATCTAAGTATGATACAAAGGTCTCAGCAAAAGAAGAAGCAAAATATCTGAAAGTCTTTACAATGGATGAGCTGTATGAGTCCCTAACTGCTTATGAGATTTGGACTACTGGTACTAATGTTATAAAGAAAGAAGCTACATTCAAGACATCAAGAAAAGGAAAAGAAGAATCTGCTCATGATGCAACTGGTGAAGACTCTGATTATACAATGGTAAACTTTTTCAGAAGACTCAAGATAGGTTCAACCAAATACAAAGGCAAGATGCCTTTGAAATGTTTCAACTATGGAAAGATTAGACATTTTGCTACTAAATATCCTTATGGTGATAAGAATCAAGATGATCAATCAAGTGGTAGCAGATCATATGGTAAGGAAAGGAAGAAGAATGTCTATCGGCATGGTAGAAGAGGCTACCAGAAGCAGAGCAGTCTTTACATAGATGAAAATGATACCACAGATGAGGAAAGTGCCTTAGATGAATGTTGCATTGGAGATGAACTCAGAGAAAACATTTTCATGGCTCAAGAGGTTTCAGTATGTGAAGAAGGAGAAGAGGAAGAGCAAGAAGGAGAAGTAGATCTTGAAGCAGAACTCATTAGTTTCTTAGATGAGATAAATAAAACAAGAAGATGTTTGAAGAAGGTAAAATGGGTTGTAGCTGAAGAACAAGAGTTGTTGGAGCAATCTCTTGAAGAGTCGAAGAAAACTATTGTAGATCTAAAAATCTACTTGGAAGAGGCCAAGAGTATGTGTGAAGTTACTAGTACTGGTTTGAGTGAAAAGGAAAAGGAACATCAAAATATGGAAGCAAAAATAGTGAAACTTGAGAAGGACTTAGAGAAAAGTCAGGAAGAAATAAAAGTAAGAAAAAATATCTAGGCAACACTAAAGCCCTGGACAAGATGTTGAGAAAATAGAAGCAATCTAAAGATACAAGTGGCTTAGGTTTTCAAGAAGGTCGGAGTTGAAACAAAAAAGACACATCTGATTAGGAGATACAATTCACCTCTTCAAATGAAGGTGAAGAGAAGAAGACATTCATGGTAAGAAAGGATAACGATGAGAAGACATATGCAGATGCTGCTAGAAACTGCCACACAAATTGGTATACTCATTCAGTGAACTAGAGACCATACTCAATGCACTGACATGTAGATCCAAGGAGAAATGCAAGTGTTGATCATGAAGGATTCACAAGAGTTAGCAGCATGAAAGGAAGACCCCCAGTGAGGCAATCATTTGTAGGTTCAAGACAACCTAGCCGGTATGTTCCAAATTTTCATGGTTATTGTCACCAGTATAATAAGTTTGATCATAGAATGGCAGATTATAAGAAAATGGATGTAAACCCTAGTTTTGAGAGTAGAAACTCATTTCCTACATTACAAAGCACAAATGTCATATGTTATAGTTGTAATGAGTTTGGTCACAAGAGTTATGAATGTAGGAGTAATATGCAAATGTCCTACAAGAATGCATTGAGTACATCTTACAGTGCTAATGTGAAATGTTATGTGTCAAAATTTTGGTCACATAGCAAGGTATTCTAAGCTAAGAACCAATAAGAAAAATAAAATAGTACCTGATGAGAAGTTAGAAACAAAATTGGAACACAAAGTGATAGAAGTGCAAAAGAAAGAAGAGAAACCGGTTTGGGTAGAGAAGGAGAAAAACAAGACAGAGTCCATCCTGATTGTCCAGACTAATCTACATGTTGAAAGGAGGAATTTATTAGTAATTTATAGTGGTTGCTCAAATCACATGACCAGAGATAAGAAAAAGTTCATCAAGCTTGATGATTGGAATGGTGGTTCCATTCGGTTTTGTGACAACTCCTCCAACAAGATCAAAGGCTGACACACATTGAATTTTGATGGCAAGATCAAGGCTCATGATGTGTACTATGTGGAAGGACTTAAGCATAACCTATTGAGTGTAAGTTAGATGTGTGGCAAAGGGTAAAGGTTTTCATTTGACTCTACCAGTTGTCAGATAAGAAAGTAGAGTACCGGTCAAGTGGTAGCAGAAGTAAATAGAATAGAGGGAAATGTCTACAATCTGAAGGAATTCTATGAGTCCCAATGCATGATGGGATAGGTTGATCAAAGCTGGTCATGGCATTGGAGATTAGGCCATGTGAATTTTGATAATCTGATTAAGATAATCAAGAACAAGTATGTGAGAAACATAACTCAGATCATAAAACCAGCATATTATGTGATGAATGTGTCATAGGTAAGCAAGCAAAGGTCAACTTTAAAACAAAGGAATATAACACCTCAAGACCTTTGGAGTTGATACATACAGACTTATGTGGGCCAACAAGGACAAGAGGATTGGCCCAAAAAAGGTATTTTGTGTTGTTCATAGATGATTACTCAAGAATGACTTGGGTAACCTTCCTGCATGATAAGTCACAAGCATTTGAGAGAATCAAGATTTTCAAGATGATGGTAGAAAATGAAAGTGGATACTGGGTAAAATGCTTAAGATTAGATTAGGGTGGAGAATTTTCTTGAAATACATTTGTTGACTACTATGAGAGACATGTAATACGAAGATGGTATTTAGTTGCAAGGACACCTCAGTGAAATGGGGTGGTAGAGAGAAAAAATAGGAAAGTGAAGGAGATGGCCTAGACAATGCTCAATAAGGCCAACATACCAGATATGTACTAGAAGGGAGCAGTACATACTGCAGTCTACATATTAAACCAAGTATAATTAAGAGTGAATAGTAGAATGACTCTTTATGAGTTATAGAATGAAAGGAAACAATCACTCAAGCACTTCAGACTGTTTGGAAGTAAGTGTTTCATTAAGAGAGATGCAGATGGATGGGGAAGTTTTGATTCCCAAAGTGATAAAGGAATATTCTTGGGATACTCAACCAACAATAAAGCCTACAAATGCTGCAATAAGAGATTGAAAAGGGTGGTTGAGAGTGTAAATGTGATAATAGATGAAGACATAGAGGAAAATCTGCATTGACACCTTACATTGATGATTCAGATGAATATGAAGAACAATCTGACAATGGACTAGTAGAAGATGCACCAAACAAGATCCCCAATCGGTATGTGCAAATGAATCACCTGAAAGAACAAATCATAGGAGATAGGAATGAAGGTGTGCAGACCAGAAGGAGATTAGCCAGGGAAAGTGAGTAGAAAAACTTCTACCTCATGACTAAAGTAGAGCCTGAAACATTTGATGATGTTACAAAAAGTGAGAAGTGGGTAGATTCCATTGATAAAGAATTGAGACAAATTGAGAAAAATAACTTGGGAACTTGTTCCTAGACCAGTAGACAAGAATGTCATAGGTACTAAATGGGTCTACCAAAACAAGATGAATGAAGAAGGTAAGATAGTCCAGCATAAAGCGAGGTTAGTTTGCAAAGGGTATGCTCAAGTGAAAGATATTGATTTTGAGGAAACCTTTGCACCATTGCTAGGTTAGAGGCAATAAGAATGTTTTTAGCCTTCTCAGCCCATAAGGGATATAAATTGTATCAGATGGATGAAAAATCTGCCTTTCTCAATGGTAATCTTGAAGAAGAAGTGTATGTGGAATAGCCCAAAGGGTACTTGTTGCATGAAGATGAGATTTTTGTATGCTAGTTGAAGAAAGCCTTGTATGGTTAGACAAATACTTGAAGGAGCAAGGATTCTATAAAGGGAATGCAGAGAACAACTTGCATGTCAAAGTAAATGGAGATAACATGATTATAGTTGTTGTATATGTGGATAATATTAGTTTTGGTGGAGATAATGACATCATGTGTAAAGAATTTGTAGATCAAATGAAGACAGAATTTGAGATGTCCATGTTGGGGGAGTTGTCCTATTTTCTTGGTTTGTTGATCTCACAACAAGAGAAATGAATGTTCATCTCTCAAACCAAGTATGCTGAAGAAATTTCAAATGGAGGACATTAAACCAGTAAGTACTCCCATGACTACCGGTTGTAAGTTGAGCAAATTAGATGAGTCACCAGAAGTTAAACAAACACTATATAGGTCTATGATTGGTAGTTTGTTATATCTAACAACATCTAGACTGGATATTGTACAAGTTGTTTGCATAATAGCAAGATTCTAAGCTTATCCTAAACACTCTCACCTGAATGTAGTGAGGATAATCTTTAGGTATCTGGAAGGAACTATTAGTTATGGCTTGTGGTATTCAAAGAAAGGATACTTTTCTTTGTAGGCTTATATTGATGCGGACTGGGCAAGAAGTATAGATGATCAGAAAAGTACAAGTGGAGGTGCTTTCTACTTAGGAGACTAGTTAGTCATGGCATAGCAAGAAGCAAGACTTAGTGTCATTATCTACTGCTGAGGTAGAGTATATAGAAGCTGCTACATGTTGTTCACAAATTTTATGGATGAAGCAGACGCTAAAAGACATACAGGTGGAGATACCAGAACCTATTCCAATCCGGTGTGATAACTCAAGTGAAATAAACATCTCCAAGAATCCAGTAATGTACTCAAGAACAAAACACAATGTAGTCAAGTATCACTTCTTGAGGGAGAAGGTAGAAGAGAAGGAGTTCATAGTAGAATATGTTCCAACTAGTGAGCAAATTGATAACATATTTACCAAGCCACTTCCTCTGGGCTCATTTGAGTACTTGAGACAAAAGATGGGAGTTGTCCCACCATCTAGAAACACTTAAGTGCATAGGAGGATGCATGATTCAGGGGGATTCAAACATATTTACTATCTTATGACTCTTTAATCATGAAGCATGGACACAGGGGGAGAGTGTGTCCTAACTAGATGTAGTCAAGGGAGAGATTATTGGTGTCAGATTAAGGTTCCCTTTGCCATTGCTGTCAAAGGGGGAGAGAAACTAGAAATGACAATGTTGACATCAATGCTAAAGGGGGAGATTGTTGGAATTGAGTTGTCATTGATGCCAACTGGTATTGAAGGCTACTAGTAGAAGTATGTCAAACTGGTATGAAGGAGATTGAACCAGCATAAGGAAGATTAACATGAAGGCTTGTTAACCAGTATGGTCAAAGATAGGTAGTTATTGAGACTATCAGTGACTTCATCGGTATGTGGTGAAATGAATATGTGTGTTATCATGTTGAGTGATAACCAATGGAGCATAAACTAGTTTGGAGGTTGGCTGTCTATTTAGAGGTAGAATGTTAAAATGATCACAAACCACTAGAGGTGAAGATGTGCTACCGGTGTAGTGTGCACTACCAGTTAGTAGGAGGAGAAAGTCTCACCGGTAAGGGATTTTGCCGGTATGAGTTTGGTGAATGTTCGAGTGTAAACTGACCTTGTGTCGGTAAATTGAGTATATGACTGATGTGACTCCATGTGGAGTTGAGGTGGCAAGCATGCAGAGGTCGGTGAACTTTCCATCGACGTGGTTCTTGAAATCGCTAGACGATGTTAATGAAACAACCACAAATCATGGAATGATAATACATTTATGCGGCTCGAGGAAGAAAGAATGACAGAGAAAGATTAGGGAGCTGTTGGTGCTTGGATCGAAGAAAATAAATCAGACTGCAAGAAGACCTTAAGAAGGAAACAACTGGGTCTTAAATGAGTCAACAGGTTTCAAGGCCAAAAATTATGGTCGAGATTGCTATCTTTAGCAAATATGCATTGGATAATAGAAAACGCGTATAGATGCATTCCTTGAGTACAGGTGATTGATCAAAAGTAGATTGGATTAGATCTAATGAAGATTTGGTCATGTGAATTTAACACTAATCGCCATTAGTTTGAATTGATTCTTGGTGGGAAAGCTCAAGTTTAAATATGATGACTTGAGAGTGTGATTGTTGTTGTTGCATAGTGAAGGCAAGTGTGAAATCATTGTCTAGGAGTAAAAGAGATAAACACTTGAAGTATTTATGAGTAAAGATTAGACTAGTAAGGAGAAGTAAGATAAACTAGTGTAAGGAACAAACCGATGGAGTGAGCATAGAATACATAGGTGACAAGCCAGCAAAAGTGGTACCTGATAAAGAGTAATCAAGTGTGAGTTGAGGAATGAAGACATTATGAAAGGAGACTTAGAAAAGTTATCAACAAAGCAAAGCTATAGAGTGGGTGGAGAAAATACAGACCGATAGGGTTTAAGCCGATAGAGAAAAATATTGTAAGGTTGCAAAACACAATTTGCAATAGTGATTTCATTTGTATAACTATGTTTTATATTGTTTTCACTAAGTTGGAGCATAATGCAAGGGTTGTAGCTCCTTTAGGTTGTAGCCTATAAATTGTGTAGGGGTTGATGCTCCTTTTAGTTGGTGTTCATAAATCAGGGGTTGGTTGACCTTGGATTGGTGTCCTAAATATTGTAATCAGAGATTCATTGTGAGATTGGATTAGAGCAGAAGATATCCAATAGATATTCTCACCAACGTTTTTCCCACATTGGGTTTTCCTCATATATATTTGGTGTTGTGTGATGCATTATTGTGCATGTTTTATGTTAATGTTTTAGCAAGTTCTTTCACAGACGTTATTTGCACTATTTGAGCTATCAGTTAGCACTCAGTTTGTTTTATATATTACAGGTGTCTCCTTGTACAAGGAAAAGTGTTTAAATCACTGATTCACCCCCCTCTCAGTGATCTATTGTGTCCAACAAATCTAGGGACACCTAAAAATTCACACATGCTACATCTATCAAAGTCACTAACTGCAACAAAAGATAGTGATTTCATAGAGTTCTTTTGCAAGAAACAAATCAATTTTGTGTGGTCCTATGCAGACATGCCAGGACTCGATCTAGAACTAGTAATGCATCACTTAATAGTAGCTGAAGGAGCCGGACTAGTAAAAAAAAAGATTAGAAATATGCATCCTCAGATCGCATTGTTAGTAAAATTTGAACTCAAAAAGATATTAGATGTGGGTTTCATAAGACCCATTGACTATGTAGAATGGATCTCCAACTTGGTACTAGTGGCAAAACCGATCGGGGGCATTCGTATCTATACAGATTTTAGAGATCTAAATAAAGTGTGTCCTAAGGATGACTTCCATCTTCCAAACATTGATATGATCATGGACCTCAAAGTAGGACATGCAATGGTCTCACTCATGGATGGATTTTCAGGATAGAACCAAATAAATATTGCTCTAGAAGATCAACACAAAACAACCTTTACATGCCCATGGGGTACATACTATTGGAATGTAATGCCTTTTGGTCTCAAGAATGTTGGTGCCACATATCAAAGGGCATTGACTACTATCTTCCATGATATGATGCATACACTAATGGAAGGTTATGTGGATGATTTACCACCTAAATCATTAACTAGAGAGGGTCACCTTGCTATAATGGACAAAATCTTCAACAGTCTGGAGCAATATAATGTATGCTTAAATCCAAAGAAGTGTGTCTTTGGGGTAACCTCTAGGAATATCTTGGGATATATTGTTTCAAACAAAGGAATTGAGGTTGATCTCACCAAGGTCAAAGCAATTATGGAGATGCCAGCTCCTAGGAACATCAGTGAACTAAAAACATTACAAGGAAGGCTACAATCAATTTAGTGGTTCATTGCACAATTAGCCAACAAATGTCATCCCTTCACATATTTTCTTCACAAGAATATTCATTTCAAATGGGAAGAGAATTTCTAGCAAGCATTCTAGAAGTTAAAATACTACCTAATGATGCCACCATTACTGACGCCGCCATCTCTAGATAGGCCCTTATTATTATACATATCAGCTATAGCTATGGCCTTACACATGTTACTCGCACAACATAATGCTGAAGGCAAAGAATGTGCAGTATACTACATTTCTAGAACATTGGTAGGGTATGAACTCAATTATACCCCTATTGAACGAGCTTGTCTAGCAGTACTTTTGGTAGCCACCAAATTAATGCACTACATGTTAACACAAAAGATACAACTCATTTCCAGATCGATCCACTCAAGTATTTACTCAATAAAGAAGTACTAACAGGCCGTCAGGAAAAGCAGGTTATGATCCTCAATGAAGTTGACATATAATATGTGGAATGCAAAGACATCAAAGGACAAGTTATTGCAAATCACCTAACTGAAGCACCGCTCACAGGCGACCATCCTCACATTTCCAATTTTCTAGATGAGGAGATTTTCAAAGTTATGCCAACATGACAATGGAAGTTATATTTTCATGGCTCATACACCAGACTTCAGGGCCTGGCATTCTCTTTATCACACATCAAGGTGATAGCATTCGAAAATTATATTGGCTTACATTCCCATGCACCAACAACATAGAAAAATATGAAGCCTTCATCACATGACTATGCATGGCCATTCAGTGGAAGTTAAAAGAGCTACAACTCTATGGTGATTCACAATTGGTATTCTAACAGGTCAATGATGAATATCAAACTAAGGATGATAAGCTCATGCCTTCAAAGAAAATGGTTAATAGATTCAAAGAACTATTCATAGCTATCACTTTTGAGTAGATTCCTTGAGACCAGAACAGAGTTGTAGATGCAATGGCTACAATAGCCTCTCTCCTTGATCTTCCATAGAACTCCACACGCTACGAGTTCTTAGTTGAACAACTTTGGATCCCCGCTTATGATATCTCAGAATCCAATATGGTATGTTAACTCATTAGTCCTGATTCCCATGATATGGTGAATTTCATGCCTATTTACGTGATGAAATCCTTCCTCCTAACCAATCAAACAATCAACGAAAAACCTTCATACACCAATCCTCTTGATATACCATCATTGTTGAAACCCTATACCACTAAGGTCTCAATGGTACTCTCCTTTGATGTCTAGAGCAAGGTGAGGTAATCACAACATTTGAATAAGTACATGAAGGTATCCGTAGTGCTCATTCAAGTGGCCCTTCATTGGCTAAAATGATCATGCGGGCAGGATACTATTGGCCCTCCATGGAAAAATACTCCTACTTTATCAGAATGTGTAAGAAGTACCAAGTTCATGGAGATCTGATACATGCCCCAACACAGGAATTACAACCTATCACAACACCATGACCCTTTTGTCAGTGGGGACTTGACCTTGTGGGTAAAATCCATCCATCTTCATCCAACGGACATAAATTTATGATTACTATCAAAGAGTACTTTACCAAGTAGATCGAATTCATTCCACTCAGCCAAGTCATTAGCAAGCAGATCACCTCATTCATCCTCAATTACATCATCTTCCGGTATGGTGTACCCATGTCAATCATCATAGATAATAGGCTCCCTTTCAAAAATCAAGATGTCCATGAACTTTGTGAGAAGTTTCATATCCAACACCGTTTTTCCACCTGATATTACCCACAAGGCAATGGTCAAGAAGAAGTATCCAATAAGAATATATTGAGGATCATGAAAAAGATAGTCAATGATGCTAGCCATGATTGGCACATTTCCTTGAATCCAACACTATGGGCATATCGGACTAGCATTTGAACCCCTACAGGCACAACCCCCTACTCATTGGTTTATGGAGCTGAATCCATCTTGCCTATTGAGGTTGAATTACCATCTCTATGGGTTTGCTTATGCAATCTAATATATGATGAGAATACTGAGTCTCACATCTTAAGGACTTGGAACTGCTTGATGAAAAGTGACAAGTTGCCTATTACCACCTAAAAGCCTATCAATAATGCATGAGTAGAAGCTACAATCATAGGGTCAAACCTTTCACATTTGAAGTAGGAGATCTTATTCTCAGGGAGAACACCATGCAAATTTGAATCCAATTTTCTGGGTCCATATGTCGTCACTGTTGTCTTTGGGTCTGGAGCATATGAGTTAGCAACTTCAGAAGGAGAACCACTAATAGATCCGATCAACAAAATGCATCTCAAAAAGTTTCATATATAAGCTGTGTAGAGCATCAGGCTCATCAAATATTAGAAAATACCAAAAACATTCCAAAAAAATCATGAACAAAATACAAAAAAATAAAACAATCAAGAAAATAGTCAAGAAAAATCATTCATCCAAATGGTGAAAACCACTTTAGTGGCGCCTTGGGTAAGTACGGTGGTGAAAACCTAGTAAATAGGTGCCATCCATAAAGGCTATGGCTCCATTGTATTTCAAGCTTGTTGTGATCAAATCCATTTCATCCATTCACTCATCATTTACACCATGGCTTGTTATTGATCTAAAATCAAGGTTATTGCCTCATGTGTCCCATGTCATGCTTACATACCAACACTTAATTGGGGGAAATGTTCTTAACCTATTGATGGGAGTGGATTCTCCATGCTTGTGATTCATTAAGTTTCTCATTCAAAACATCTTGAAATAATATCAAAAACATTCATAAAATCTCAAAAAATACAAAAACATTTACAAAATTTCTTAAACATAATACCAAAAACATGACAAAAACATCAAAATCAATCAAAAAATTGCAAAGTATGTTATTCCTATTGTTCACCAAAACTGGTTAACCCAAGTTCACCTGTAATTGATCTATGAAATAGCCAATTTCAATCTATAAATAACCTCAGGACTTGGACAACATAAGAAGGATCTAAATCCTTCTACTCTTTAGGCTCTGCAAAACCTAGGTGGGTATGCCTTTGATGCGTTGAATCAGACCCATTACACAGAAAACAACATCAACAAAAGTAGATGAATCTCAAAAGGTTCAAAAAACAAGGAGGGTATTGTAGATGGGCTAGATCTACACTTCCAACTCAACAATATTTTGAATCATGAGATGGGTGGAACAAAACCACAGGATAGAAAATAAAGATATTCTAATTTGATTTTAAAATGGTGTTTTGACAACCCTTCAATGTTACAAAAGACTAGTGCCCTATCCAGGCCATAGAGTCATGCATAAAACTAGAAGATAAATCTCAAATGTAAGTTTCTTTCAACATTAAATTTTCATGTATCAATGCCTTACACTAATACAATTTTCTGCTCTATCATAAAATCTTGCTTACATATCCAATATACACATTCAACATCATTAATGTTGGGTTTCAAGATTTAAATTCTTCCTTGAAGAATACCCAAAAGACAAACATTGCACTCTTAGAGAAGGCTAAAAGAGACAAATCCAAATTATCCTTGACAATATGAAATTGTATGAATTTGAATACATTTTTGGAGACAATATCATGGAAAATCACACATGCCTTGCATATGTGTAAACCTACAAAATGAAACAAATCCTACAACAAAGACAAAACTAGAAACCCAAAAGAACACACTATCATTTGCAAAAATAAAAAGATGCCATCACTGGAACTTGCAATTTTGGATTTCTCCCTTGGAGAAAATCTCTAAAAAACTAGAACCCTTACAAATGAGAAGAAATGGGAATATGAAGGAGGGGGAAAAAACAGGATGCACCAAAGATCTCCATGTGTCCCTTCTTCCCCAACTAAAAAATATTTCCTTCATCTTTCTCGTCGAACCTACTCTCAAAATATCTAAGTTCTATTGAAACTGATTGCAAAATTGAATTCCTCATTCTGACGGCTTTCTAGTGGTATACAATGCTTGCCATTTCTAGTAAAAAAAACCCTCTCAGCGAATTAATCTTGAATACATAGGCCATCATTTAAATTTTCCAATTTTACGCTATAGTCATGACTACATTTAATGTTAATTTTTTTTATCCATTTTTGGCCCTGCATCCTGCCATGTGGTAGCCTATGATTTGCTCATGACAACATTGTTCTCCACCTATCTGCCACTTGTTGGCTATGTCAATGCCATCTCACGGAGACTCACCAGCTGGACCGCCAGCTGGACCAGCCATGTCATCAATCGTTGGGTTGCAATGCTTAACCGGCAAACATCTTCACCTTGTGGAATGGTGACCACCATAGATCTCCTTTGAACTTGCTCACTCATTAAAATTGGTCATTGATCTACGAGGCTTAACCGACGAGCATCTTCACCTTGCGACATGGCAACCACCGTTCGATCACCTCGAACCTACTCACCAGTTAACTCGTCCATTCTCTCCAAAATTCACACGCCTCAGGAATTGTTCACACATGGGGTCCATCTGGTCACCAGCTAGCCTCCTTGCCTTAGGATTCATGCACGTGCACGTGGGGTTCACTGGATGCCAAGACGACACCTTGCATCAAAAGCCTTCAAGGCTTTGACACTATGTTATGGTGGAGCTTTAGTTTTAAATACAAAAATTTACTCTCACCCAACCAATGTGGGATAATGCTCTTATGTGTGGAACTGTGCATTTTTTGAATTTCACATGTAGGGAGGAGCTGCTCTCTTCTTTGGTGCCTTGCCTGGGGGTTTCAATGCTACCCTTTTACCTATCACATGAGAGGGTTTAGGCTAAACGCCTGCTGATTTGCATTGATTAAAGGTTTTACCCATGGCTTCTCTTTGCATTTCTTTAATGTTTTTTTGTCCATTTCGACCACGCACGGGGAGATTTACACCATCCAACGCATTATGCTTGATGTTTAAAATGCCATTCTTTACACCTACTAATGCTTTTGTTTGGGGGTGTAGAATGGTTTTCAATGCCTTCATTTTCATTTGCAGAGAGCTTCTAAATATTTTCCAGCCATCACGTGGCAGGAAGGAGGACGATGCATTTCTATTTTCACCTTGGCAAATGCCATTGTTATTGGGGGCTTCTTGGCATTTACACTTGCACATTGTATTTTCTTGAAATAGTTTCTAAATGCCCCTCCAAACACCACGTAGAGGAGGACCTGGGCTTTGTATTACACCATGGCAAATTTACCTGCTTGAATTTTTTCCCAAACTTCACTCCACATAGCCCTAATTCAAAGTCCACATAGGGAGGAGGCTACCAGTTTGCATTGACTTAAAAGTTTATTACCTTTTCCATCTGCCACACGAAGGAGGGCAATACACTTACCAATTGAATTTGCCTACAAACTATTATGTCGTTGAAATTTTAGCAGGGGATTCAACATTACACCTTGCAATTGAAATTGTCAAGTTTTTATTGCCACCCAAAGGAATACCATAAAGTTCTACAACCTTCTTCAGTCATCCCACGACAGGGAGAGGAGGATTTTGGTTAGGCTTTATGCTTGCCAAATGCATTTGCATTAAAATTCTTTGTTCCTTTCAACCTGCTACCTGGGAGGAGAGGATGGTTTGCAGCTTCCATTGCATTTGATTTTAATTTCATTTACTGAAGGTTCTTAAAACCTTTTCCAACCATTTGCCTGGGAAAGTGATACTAAATTCCAAAACTTTGGTTTTATGCCCTTTCAGCTATCAAATAGTCAGGCATCTGCTTCAATGTACCATTAATGTCCATAGTGCTCTTATGATATTCTCTAGCTTATTTTACATCTCTCAAATCATAAAACACATGATTTAAAATAACAATTTAAACTTTGTCTGAAAAGATGCATGAAGCTACAAGTCAAGTTGTCCCAAAAGTGGGTCCGACTAAAAAAATTTTTTGTTTTCATGCAATAGACCAACACCTCAGGAACCTTGAAAATACCTCTAGAATCGATCGACACCATTTTCTAATCATTAAACTGAGTTTCGCGACTTTCAGGCGCCTACGCCAAATTTTCGCATTTAATGCCAAAGACATATTTTTCAAACTGGTCAAAACACCTTTCTGGACTTTGCAAACTTACAGGCATGTACTCTGATATACAAACATTAACTCTACCAAGTTGTTTCTCAAGGCAAACTCCGAGTGAAAAAATATTAATGGTCAAAGATGACCAAATGGCTTTGTCAGCACTCTGAACCTGATAAAACCAATGCCGAGGGAACTCAAAATGCCTTTCTTAAAAATATCAAATGATCTTCGTAGACCCCCAAATCTAGGGCATAGGTACCTTGTAGTACAAAGAATAACTTGGAATGCTCAGTTCAACCAAAAGGTTGACTGGGTGCAAATGGTGGGTTCATGAAAATATCAACTTTAACTGATGTAGTAATGAAAATGCAGAAAACTGAATAAAGTGGCTCAAGAAACCCTTTTGGAAAACTAATCAAGTGGATTGGTAATGGCTTGAAAATTAGCATGGAGGCACACTTATATGCATACAATTCAATGCACTTTGAATTTTAGCATGACAGTCAACTGGTCAAAAGATATAGGAGCTCAAAGTAGGCTATTTAATAAAATCGGTATTTGCACCTAACATGCACTTTTAGCTCACCTCTTGAAATGGGTA